>NW_027069531.1:246985-306481 GCF_002906115.3 Quercus suber | reverse complement strand
CCATATACCCGTAATTTATCCGTTCATGAAGGACTTCTTGTGGGTAACGATAAATAATCTTGATATCATACCAAGCACGATTCAAATTCAATTCGCCCATGATTTTGCTCTTCAAATCATTCAACGTCTTCAACTTACGACGTAGCATCATGTAGTAGCATTGGATACCAGGCCCTCTAAACGGGATTCCATCAATCTCATCAAGATTATCAAGGGGTCCACCGAAGTATACATTTATATCAATATTCTTCAAAGATTGTGAACCTATTAAAAAGTCAAGTATAGTATGTTAGTGACATATTTTATCTCTTTCATTTAACATCAATTACAAAACTTTTTCTATCTACTCAAAATACAAAAATTACAACTTCTCACGCCACAATTGCATACACTCACCCCACATCACATACAATTCTACTGGCGCAATCATTATCATTTCGTACTCAAACAATGAAAAAACTAAAGACAAAACTCACCCCTATTACAAAATTTTAACTAAGCTCTAACAAAAATATAAATAAAAATATCAAACCAAACAACAAAAGTAATGAGGATGTGCAAATGTATGAGTGCAATTATGTAACATCATTATTCCATATATAATTTCAATTTTTAGGTATATTAGACTCTAATTCTAATTGGGTCCAAGAAAAATACAACTCTAGCCCCCTCCATCAAATCTGCCCAAATGAACAAGTTAATGATTATTTAGTTGTTAAAGAAATGTAATATTTTTTTTTACTTATTAGAAATAGGACATGAAAGTTGCATTATGTCCATTTTCCTTTGATCAACTTATTAATTATTTAAAATATATCATTATTACTAATATTTTTTACTTTATTTTTCACATAAAGTAAAATCTTATGATTATCGATTCGATTCTATGATTTACTCTATAAGGACCTCTTCTAGGTCCTGTTTAGGATCTCAATTTTAATAACCTTGGTTTTACTTCTAAATTACAAATATCTACTAGAAACATATTCATATAGATAATGTTTAATAGATCATGTTTAGGATCTCAATTCTAATTTATTCATAAATGTTTTTTTCATTATAAATATCTACTACAAAGGTATTCATATAGCTACGAAAACATTTGAAAAAGATCCAAAAAAATAATTATAATAATAATTGACCAATTAATTGAATCTTAGAGGGATATTTTTTTGTCTTTAAAGTATTAAAATGGATATTTGGATGAATTTTTTTTTAGTAATTTAGTAATAAACAAGACATATTATAACGTTTGACATAGCAAATATTATTTTTAATAATTTCATTGCTAGATTAGTTGTTATTATAACGTTTGACTAAAATAAACAAATAATTATACTATTTATAAAAAGTATTGAATTTTAGTTAAGTTAAAATATTTTTGTATTAATGAAATAACATAGAGCAGAGGGGTTCATCAGACATTACCAAAAAAAAAAAAAAATCAATTATACATTTAAAGTGCTACATATATATATATAGATATATATATATATATATATTTAACTGGTTACTACGAACAAATATTTTTATTAGGAAATGTCATGACAAGTTCAATACAAGCAAAACTTTCTAAAGCAGTTATACATACATTAAACAACCAACAAGAGAGTGAGGAGACCCTTACTTGACATGAGGAGGTGCAAATGCACTACTAGATTGTATGAGAGTGAGAGGGAGAGAGGGAGACTACAATGATCAGTTTGTATGAGAGTTAAGAGGGAAGTATTGTTCTGCTTTGTAGAATGAGTATGAGAGTTGAGAGAGGAGTAATGCAGAGTAAGAGAGGATGAGTTGAGAGAGAAGCAATTCCTGTTGGAGCTTTAGCCAAGTGACATAAAGAAGTCACGGGCTTAAGTCTTGGCAGAGAATAAAGTAAAAATATGTTCACGCCAGGAAACTCTTCACGTCAGGCCAAAACATGTTCACGCCAAGGCAGGCTGCCTGTCAGTGACATGACCAGATGGGACTGGACAGGTGCATATAGATCTCGAGTTTCTGAGACTCGAGATCCACGTGGCATCCACATAGATCTCGAGTTTCTGAGACTCGAGATCTGTGTGTCATCCACGTGGCTGCCATGCAAATCTCGAGTCTCAGAAACTCGAGATCTATGTGGATGCCACGTGGCAGTAGGCCACGTCAAACCATGAAAACCGAGCGTCAAAGGGTCGAGGTATGAGCGCTGAATTCGAGTCTCTAAGACTCGAGGTGTTAGTAATGTATATTGTTTGCAAACCGGGCCAACTAACTAAATAGTTAGAGAAAAAAAAATACTTACCTATTTCCTCCCTTAATACCCTTAAACTTTATCAAGTAAACCCTACAAAACCTTTAAAATACATAAAAAAAAAAAAAAAAAAAAACTCCAAAACATCTAAAATAATCAAAATAATAAGAATTATGGTTAAATGATTAAATTCATTATTTTCTAATAACTTAAACTTTTGGGATTATCGTTAATTTAACATAGTATTAGAACAGAAGATCCTAGTTCAATTCCTGTTTTTACTATACATCCCATTTAAAATGTTAAATTCTCTTTTGTTAAGTCCCCACTTATTAAGAGGAAGTTTAAACCCACAAGTGAGGAGTGTTGAAATTATAGTTAAGTGATTAAATTCATCATTTTCTAATAATTTAAACTTTTAAAACAATCAGTAATTTAACAACATGTAATGGGTAAAATACCTCGAAAACTTCTAAAATGACAAAAACTACCCATGAAACCTTAAAATATCCAAAATACCCCTCAGAGCCTCTAAAATAATCAAAATACCCTTAAAACATCTAAAACAACCAAAATAATCAAAATACCCCAAAACTTCTAAAATGGCCAAAATACCCTAAAACCTCTAAAATAACCTGAAATACTCCCAAACCTCAAAAATGGGTAAAAGAACCCCAAAAATTTTAAAATACCAAAAATACTTACAAACTAAACCTCTAAAATGGGCAAAAAACCACAAAACAACTAAAAATACCCCCAAAACCACCTAAATGACCAAAATACACCTGAAACCAAAAAATGAACAAAAATACCAACGAAACCTTTAAAAATACCCAAAGTACCCCCAAAACCTCTTAAATAACTAAAATAGCCCCAAAAACCACAAAAATGGGCAAAAAACACCTAAATTAAATAAATGACGCAATTTTTCGAAGAACGCCCAAAATTTTGCATGTTCTACACAATTTTATAGAGAATGATAACTATTTAGCACAATAAACGAACACTATTTCTCGAAGAATTTACATGATTCTGCACTTTCGAATTACGAAATTTTATGAAGATTGTACAAAATTCTACTTGTTTGATGTACACAAGTTTTTAGAGAATGTTGAATATTCTATGCATTGAATGAACATTATTACTCGAAGAGTTTGCAAAATTTTTGTTTATTTGAAGTACGTAATTTTTCAAAGAACGATCAAAATTCTGCATGATTGACGTACAAAATTTTTCAGAGAATGTTGATTATTCTGCGCATTGAACAAACACTATTACTCAAAGAATTTACATAATTTCGTTCGTTCGAAATATGTTATTTTTTCGAAGAATACTCAAAATTCTGCACATTCAACGTAAACATTTTTTCAAAGAATGTAGAATATTCTATGCATTGAACAACCACTATTACTCGTGGAGTTTATATAATTTTTTACGTTCAAAATATGTAATTTTTTGAAGAACGCTCAATATTTCGCACATTTGACATATACAATTTTTAAATGATGTTTAATATTCCATGCATTTAAGGAACACTATCACTTGAAGATTTTACAAAATATTGTAAGTTTGAAGTACTCTATTTTTTGAAGAATGCTTGAAATTTTGCTTGTTTAATGTACATAAATGTTAAGAGAATGGTGAAAATTTTGCACATTGAACAAACATTATTAATCGAAGAATTTACATAATTTTACACTTTCGAAGTCTGTGATTTTTTTAAGAATGCTCAAAATTCCACTTTTAATGTACACAATTTTTTAGAGAATGTTGAATATACTGCGCATTGAACGAACAATGTTGTTCAAAGAATTTACATAATTTTGTATGTTCAAAGTACACAATTTTTAAATGATGTTGAATACTCTGCACATTGAACGAATACTGTCACTCGAAGAATTTAAATAATTTTGTACCTATGAAGTTGACACCGAAGTGTCCCAAGATCCAACAAGCCCAATCTGATGTTAGTCTAGCCCAAAGGCTTTCCTTGAAGATCAGCCCATTATTTTGAACTTATTATTATTATTATTATTATTATTATTATTATTATTATTATTATTAAAGAGGTTAAACAGTCTTTAATTAGTGTCTCCTACAATGTATCGGACTTTATGTTTTATTTCTCCTAGGCAGATGAGTATTTTATTGTATTTCTAGTTCCTAAGAGTCATATTTGACTTTGGTCAAGTTAAGTGAATGTTTTAATCGTTATTTTCAGTTTCCTATGTTTGGGGGCTGTTTCAAGCTCTATTTAAGCCTTTTGGTTGAATCAAATAAATATCAAAGTTTATTTTTCAAATTAAAAACCTTTTGTTTTTCAAAAGATGGATTTCCTCTAAATTAACTCTTATCCCTTGTGTGGATTCCTTTGGGTGGCAAGTATCGGTTTCTATATCTCTTGGGTGGTGTTAATCTGTATCCCATAGAGTGGTGAGCCAATTAAGTTCTATATCCTTAGTTAAATTCTTTTGGGTGGCGTTATCTGTATCCCTTTAGGTTTACTTTGGTGTTGAGCTTATCTATCACTTTAGTTCTTGAGTATTTTTACTATCTCATATAACCAAAAAATATAAAATTTGCTCATCTAGCCTTCCCCTATTTATCATATCGGTTAAGTTTGGGTTACCCCATATGAATCTGGTATCAATTGGTATCAGAGCTTTGGTTCAATGGCTTGACATCATTGACGTAGGAATAATGGCGAGATACCTGAAAGTGATCATCAGGATTTTGAAATGGATGATTTAAGGAGACAACTTCAGCAACTCCAAGAGCGTTTGGAGTTTTACGATAATGAAGGGTGAGGTCTTAGACATCATAATTTAGAATTCGAAGTTGTTAGTGACGATGAAGAGAAGAATCCATTTCACTATGCTCCTAGTCATTCCTCTATTGGGAGAACTCCACCCCATCCTCGTCATCTCAGAAACTTACTACGAGGTTATGATATAAAGGTGGATATTCCAAAATTTCGAAGGGAAAATGCAACTTGATGATTTCATTAATTGAATAACTACCCTTGAGCAAATCTTTGATTTCAAAGATGTTCCAGAAAATCGCAAAGTCAAGATTGTTGCTATCAAGTTGAGGAAACATGCTATAATCTGGTGGGAGCATCTCAAGAGGCAACGACAACAGGAAGGAAGAGATTGTATTGTGACTTGGGAAAAGATGAAAAGAGAACTCAAGAAAAAAAAATACTTGCCTGACTACTTCAAGCAAGATGCTTTTCTGAGATTTTAAAATTTCAAACAAAAAGAGCTTTTTGTGGAAGAGTATACATCAGAGTTTGATCATCTTGTGATTCGATGTGACATTATAGAACTAGAGGAGTAGATGATAGCCCTCTATCTTGGTGGGTTACATGTTGAACTTAATGATGTGGTCCAATTACAACCCTATTTAACTTACAATGATGTTTGCAAGCTTGCTATGAAAGTGGAGAAGCAATTGAAGGTAGTAGCTTTTGATCTTATAATCGAAAGGAGGTTTCTAGCCGAGGGTGTGGTTCCATTTCGAAGGTCATTGCACTATCAAAGACAGCCACTGTCAAGCAACAATCAAAGAATTAATCTGCATCAGTTTCTAATTGTCCTAACATCTCTGGTACAGACTGTTCATGTTTTAAATGTCAAGGCCTTGGACATATAGCTTCTAATTGTCCAAATCACAAGATAGTTTCTCTTGTGGAGGGAGATGTGGAAATAGAATGTTGGGGTTTTTGCCCTAAAATCCAATTGGTTTGCATGTCATGAATAATTAAGTTGTTTAATTATATGAGACTATCTATTTATGAACTAATGGGACATTATCTTAGTCCATGAGATACATAGTATGTGATTTATGTGAAAAGTCATAGAAGATGTAAATCACAAGTTCTTTATAAACTCAGAATTTTAGTTCATAGTCGATGATGAAATTGGGCATTTCATCTGCGAAGACTATAACATATCAACTAAGATGATTTGTCTTGATCATGGAAGTGGAGACTTCTAGTTGATATGTTGATATGTTTTAAGAGTTAAGACATATTGAACTGAACCACTGTGAGATTTATTATTCTCCTAGTGACTGTCAAATGAATAATAAATCTCACGACTTCTATTTACATCAACTCTAAATCCTGAGAGAATAATGGACCTAATTATGAGATGTAGGGTGCCTTGATATATCAGGAGTGAGATCTATAAGTAACGGTCAAAAGCTTAGTATGTTGGGCAACCGAATTTAATGTTGATGGAACATATATTCTCAAGATGGAATTCATAATCTCTTAACGGAGATATAAAATATTCCCTTGAGATAAGTTTAGTGGGTTTGGTTATTCAGAGTGTTGGGCCCAACCACTTTAGTAAGGAATTACTAAAGTATATATTTATGAAATTGGATTTCATAAATATATATTGAATAACATAAAGGATTAAACTGGATACTCAAGGATTAAGATGTAGTAATCTTTAAAGTGGCAGTCTATATTCATGACTTTGTATTACTACGAATATTTTAATGAAGGGGTTGCATATATAATAAAGTCTTGGGATATAATTTATAGATAAGGCCTAGAGTGCAACTATATTTATATAGTGGTAAATATAGTAAATGGTAACTTTGGACTTGTCAAGAGTTGACAGAAAAGCCCAAGACCCATTAAAGCTAGTGTCTTATTGGTCCCATTCCAAGCCATACACTTAAGCCCAATTGGAAAGGCCCAAGAGGCCAGCCCACTTAGATAATTGGTTAGATACAAAGGGAAAAACATTCAGAATTTTAGGTGAGTAACATCATTGTGAAATGGTGTGTATGTAAGTGTATGTCACTCTCTAATTATCCCTTTGTAACCGATTGAGAGTCCACACTTCTTGGGCGTTAGTAGAATTGGAGTGAAGATTAAAAGTATCCCTAAGTGCTTCGATCTTTGTTTTGAAATTTACCGCTTCAAGGTACGCTTTCTTATAGTTGAATTCTAAAATTTACATAGTGCATGTTATAGATTGCGATTGAAGTAGATCCATTAATTTTCTGATGCGTACATACTTATTTCCTTCATAGAAGATGAAGATGAGTTAACTCTGGTTTCTCATGAACCTATTGATTATGATAAGGAGGTGATCTATGCTGACCAAGGAAAGTCACTTGTTGTTCAAAGAAGTCTCAAGGTAGCCTATGCAGAAGATGAATGGCTTTGGAACAATATATTCCACACAAAATGCAATTATCATGGAAAAGTTTGTGACGTTATCAGTGATGGAGGAAGTGAGAATGTTGTTACAATAACCATGATGGAAAAGTTAAAGTTAGAAACTGAAAATCATCCTCAACCATGCAGACTCCAGTGGCTTCGCAAAGGCAATGAGGTGAAAGTAAATAAAAGGTGTTTAATTTAGTTTTCTATTGGCAAGAATTATTATAATGATTCAGTAATTTGTGATGTTATACCCATGGATGCATGTCATTTATTACTTGGTAGACCATGGTAGTATGATAGAAAGATTGGTAATGATTGTTTCAAAAATACTTAATCTTTCAAAAAAGATGGGGTTAAAATAACTTTGGCTCCATAGACACCTCATTTTGTATTTGTTCATAAATTTTGGTCCTCGTCCCTAATGATAAACTCAACATATGTCAACTAAGGTGTGGGTGCAATGCACAGTCGACATCGCTTCTCTTTGAGGAGTACACCTTGGCCAAGTGGATCAGGACGAAGAAAAAGGGAAGGAGTCGCCACCTAGTTTTATGGTCTAGGAACCATGTATATAGTGCCCTCACGTGGAAAGACTGATCTTACTACCAGAGTATGGGTTCAGAGTTTAGGTACAATTTTGGGAAGGTGTTAAACACCCACATCTTAATCTTATTAAAGGCATGTTCAATATTGCATCTTAAAACTCGCACGCACACACACACACACACACTAGCATACCTCTAAGCATATAACATAGCATTTCATCCCAAACCTAACATACATCTATCATGCTTCCTCACAAGCACAAACGTATGATCAGCCACTACATGAGCATTTGTAATTATCTTTCTTCTAGGGATTACAAACCCTGCATCACATCACACACACACATATATATACTCTCATTGCGCTACACAAAAACACTCTCAAAATTTATTCAAAAAAGCAAATTACAACTTACCCAGTTTGACTGATTGAAATTTAAGTTACCTACTTATAATTTAAAATTTGACACTTTAGCCACTGATATTTCATCGAAATTTAAGTTGTCTAGAGAGACATAAAAGTGGAGCGAAATTATATATTTAACCTTGCTTATAGAAATGTAACTGACTTAAACAGCCAACTTAAATTTCGGCCAAACCTCATAGTTGTAATCTATGCTTAAAAAAAGAGTGAGTATATGGAGAAAAGATGACTATCATAACCTCCCCATAGCCATTTGCACAATGGGGGATCGACATAGTGGAACCCCTACCCTAAGGTAAAAAAATAGGTAAAATTTTTACTTGTAGCAATTGATTACTTTACAAAGTGGGTAGAAGCAGAGGCTCTAGCAACAATCACAGAGGAAAAGATACAAAACTTCATGTGGAAGAACATTGTTTGCAGGTTTGGCATACCAAGAACGATCATATCAAACAATGGCAAGCAATTCGACAGCCAGACAGCTATCAAAGTTCGACTGAAGGGGGTAAAGGGTACATGGCCGAAGGAATTACCAAGTGTCCTGTGGGCTTACAGAACCACAACCAAGACCCCAACAGGAGAAATGCCATTTAATCTTAACTAATTCCTGTCGAGATTGTAGTCACTGTTGGGGTTTACGCCCTAAAATCCAATTTATTAGCATGTCATAAATAATAAAATTGTTTAATTATATGAGATTGTTTATAAATGAACTAATGAGACATTATCATAGTTCACAAAAGATATAAATCACAAGTTTCTTGTAAACTCAAAACGTAGTTCGTAGTCGGTGATGAAATTAGGCGTTTCATCTGCAAAAACTATAATACATCAATTAAGATGCTTTGTCTTGATCATGGAAGGGAAGACTTCTAGTTGATGTGTTGATGTGTCTTAAGTGTTAAGACATATTGAACTGGATTGCTGTGAGATTAATTATTCAATTAACAACTATCACCTGAATGATTAATCTCATAACATCTAATTTCATAATTTTGCAATCCTGAGAGGATAGTGAACCCGATCATGAAATGTAGGTTATTTTGATATATCAGGAGTGAGATCTAATATTGACGGTCAAAACCTTAGTATGTTGGGTAACCACACGTAGTGTTGAGGGAGCACATATTCTCAAGATGAAATCCATAATCTCTTTTCATAGAGACACGAAATATCCCCTTGAGATAAGTTTAATGAGAACTGGTTATTCAAGGCGCCCACTTTAGTAAGGAGTTACTAAAGTTTATATTTATTGAAATCAAATTTCAATAAATATGAATAACTAAATGATTAAACCAAGTACTCAAGGATAAAATAGTTATTTACAAAGTGACAGTTCATTATGATTTTGTTCACTATGGATATTTCATGAAGGGGTCAAATGATATCATTAGAGTCTTGGGATATAATTTATTAATAAGGCCTAGATTACAATTATATTTATATAGTGGTATTATATAATTAGTGTTAAATTTTGACTTGTCAAGAGTTGACAAATAAGCCCAAAACCCATTGGAGCTAGAGTCTTATTTGTTCATTTTGGTCCCATCTCAAGCCACAAACTAAAGCCTAATTGGATAGGCCCAAAAGGCTAACCGAATTAGATAATCAGTTTTTATTTAATAAGATTTATTAAATAAAGTAACTACCAAGGTAGTTAGTATGTATGCATGATTAAAAGAAAAGAAAACAATTTTTTCTCTACAATGAGAAGAAGAAATTTTTTGAGAATCAACGTACGTAAAGACTGATTGAGAGACCACTCTTCTCAGGCACCATGTGGAATTGGGATGTTGATTAGAGGCATTCTCAAGTATTGGTTTTGAATTTCACTGCATTAAGGTACGCTTTCTATTCTTTGTTCTAAAATTCAAGGTTACATGTTATCTCTCATGAATGAAGTAGATTTGTATTTGTTGCTTCCTCTGTGTGTTTTGTATGAGATGCAAAACCATATTTTCCAATAATTGGTATCAAAGTGGTCTTCAACTTCATGCTTGTATAACATGTGATTGAGTTTTAGAATTAAAGAAAACCCGTTTCTTGGTGTTTTAGTTTTCTACAGTAAAATTTATGCATATTTATATTCATGGAAACTGTATGTTATTAGGATTGAAGTGCTTTATATAATATTCGGATTGATAATATATAGGATTCATGGCCTAATACACACACACACTGATATTTAATGCTAGAATTAAAGATTTTTGGTTACTTGTTAAAATGAAATCTATTCCTAATGAGATTAGGATTATGTGTTCAAGGTTTTCTAGCATTATTAAGGTTCTTGATCCTCATCTTGAAAATCTGAATGTTTGATTTGTAAATCTTCATTTATAAAATCAAAAGGTGTTTTTGGATAGAAAATAGGAAAAATTGTCAAAAACGGTTGCTAGAAAATTCTGAAAAAATTTAGTTTTGATTGATCAAAGAGGAATTGAGAACTGATCGATTTAGGCAAAAACTCTATGACGAAATACTTCATTGTCTCGATCGATTGAGAATCCCTTTCAATCAATTGAATGTTCTTTTCAACTGATCGAATAGGAATCGAGAATCGATCGAATGAGACAATGACTTTGTGATGTATTTCTTCATTTTTTCGATCGATCGAGGAAAAGATTCGATCGATCAAACAATCAGGACATGCACACAGGTTCAGTTGGGCATTTCTCACAATTCTGAGCCATGTATACAAGCAACAAGAAAAAAAATAAGCAACTTACAAATCCACCCTAAAAAAAAAAAAAAAAAGAAAAAAAAGAAAAACTTTTAGAAATGAAGGAGTTTTGGCAATTCTAGAGACATAAATTACCAACCATTGGACAACGTGAATCACTTGCTCTAAGCCGAAAGATTGAAATTTAAGAAGAAAAGCAAGTTGGCATCACAGTATGATGATCAAGATCAAGCAGGTATATATTAAACCAAATTTCACCCAGTAGCAATATTAGTCAAGTTCTTTTTCAAGTTTCCATAAAATCTGGAGATGGTCCAGAATGCCTAAATTTACTGAATCTCCCGTGTAATTAGGACTAATAAAAAAAAAAGGTTAATAAACATATATAATAATAGGAAAACCAATTTATCAGGAATATTCTTCGTAATGAAAGATCAATAGACCAAAAGGGATATTATTTTACTATACAGTAACTATGACGAGATATTATTTTTACTACACAGTAACTATGATTCGAATGTGTGATTTTTTTACATGGAGATCAATTTTTTTTGTTTACAATTAAAAAAAAAAGTAAAATAAGCTACCAAAAATGAAATTACATGAACAACAAGCATTTTGACAAACACATAAAACACACACCTTTCGGAAAAGGAAAATAAAAAATAAAAAACCTTTTCACAGATCCTTTAACAAAAAAAAATAAATAATAATAATACATAGATGTTGATGAACCAAAAAGAAAAGAGCATAACGAGAGATACATTAATAAATTATGAATATCAAGAAGAAAGAGCGTTACTTTTTTTCTTTTTTCTTTTTTTGTATGCAGCAGATGAAGGATGAAGGAAAAAAGAAATTTGGAACAGAACTGTTGTCCAAGATTGTTGGGTTTGGGCGTGGCGGCCAAAGCGGTACTACTATTTTTAACGTCGACAAATAAGAACGAGTCTTACTTACATTACATATATGAGAGAGAGAGCGACTTGAGGCGCAAGAAAGAAAGTTGGGAAGTTGAGGAAGGAAAATGTGTTTCTGTTCGTAGTTGTGGGTCGGGACTTTGGAGTTTGGACACTTTTATTTTTTTACAACGGAAAATATATATATATATATATATTTTTTATATAAATTATAAAGTATAATATTAAAATACCTCCGCGTCGTTTGGAAATTGCAATTTGCAAAGACAATTCTCTTCTTTTCGTCCAATGTTAATAATGAAAGTGCAGTTTTGACCTAATGTTATTTGACCACGTGAGCTGTACCTACTCTGCTATATGTGCTGTATCATAGGAAAATTCTGGGGACACAACCTTTGTACACAATTTTGTGTACATAGTTGTGGCACCAGAACCACTTTATATTTTTTGATTGGAATTTTGTATCTTACTATGTAAAAACTTTTACCCTACAGAATTTCTCAAATACTAAATTCATTTGAAAATTATTTAATACCTACTATTAAAATTAAAAATTATAACATTAACAGGGACTCAGAGAGAGTCTAATGCGGCAACTGCATTTGTCTATTCTCCTTCTTTTGGTCCAAAAATGAGAAATTTCGTTGAAAAGGCTACCACGAACCTCACAATCGAGATTATTCTCATCCTAACAAATCTTTGAGGTGTTTATTGTATGAACAACTTTTGATGAGAAGAATTTCCCTCTTATATATAATTTATTACAATTTTAGATTTCATATTCAGCTGCGGCTCCACTTGAATTGTCAAAAAAAATATTTATATAAATAACTATTTTTAAACTAATTTGTTTTGTCTACCCTTCAGAAAGTTATTTGTCATCCTACTCAAGAATTTTGGTCCGTCCAAAATAAAATAATGTTGCGCTACAATACTTTTGCAACAATTTTACAAAAAAAATTTAAGTGACAAATTGTTACTTGTTTTAAACTGTAATAACTATTACTGTCGGTTGTCTTGCGTATCAACTATCAAATATCAATCCTCCCAGGATCTCGGGGTCACTATTGTTAATATAAAAGATTTATTCCTAAAATCGTTTCATTAAATTTAAGAGCATCGTTGCCTATATTTATACATTTTGCAGTTGAATTGCAGCCATGGCCCACGGCTAGACTGGCTCCAGCCTCAATTGGAATTTGGATCAGGTTCAATTTCAAAGCCACAACCAAAGGACCAATCATGGTTTAGATCTCAATAAAATAAATGATAAAGTTTAATTACAAAATTAGTTGTAATCTAAAGTTTCAACCTTAATCAATAAAATAAATATTATTGTATATTTTGAAAATCTAACCATTAAATTGTATGTTCTTTATATTCTTAATATGCATGTCAAATTTTATGTCAATAAGACATTATTTATATGATATATAAATTTATATTTTATGCATAATTTTGAATTACAAAAATTTTCAATTTAAACAGTTTATTAATGACATTGTTATTAATCTTTAGTTTTCTATAAATTTTGCGAGCATGGAAAATATAAGAAGAAGATGTAATCTAATGGTAAATTTGTCAATATTCACCTCTAATAAAAATATATTGAATAAGATTATAGCTTAAGGTGTAAGGTTACAACCAATTTTGTAACTAAATTTTATCCTAAAATAAAATCGGTTAGACTGTGGAGCTTATGCCTAGCCAAGAGAGTAAGAGTTTCTCATTCTTCAACTTCTTAATAGTATTGCATAGTCTTTTTCCTATATATAAAAAAAAAAAGGTTTAGATCTCAATAAAATAAAATAAAATTTGCATCTTCCTTTTAAATTTCATACAAATAATACCTATTTCAACCAATGATTTTAAGATGATTGAAAAAATCCTTTTACTCTTCATTTAATAAAGAAATCTCAAAGATCATACAAGATGGATCAATGCTTCTCCTAATAAAAGTCAATATAAATCCTCTGTTTTGCTTTATCCTCTATTAATTGTAGACATGATAAAATGAGCGAGTCAGGTCGGGTTTGGGTCAAGTAAATCGAGTTGCGGGTTAAATGAGTTGCGGGCCAAAAAGGGTCATTTTATGCGAGTTAAAAATGGGTTCGGGTCAATCGAGTTGCGGGTCGAGTTAGGTTGGGTCTAGTTGACCCGTATTTTTCACATGATTTTTTTTAATTATTATAAAGAAAACAACATATATTTGTCATTTGGAAAGTCATGTAACAAATTATTTGATGTAAAATGCATTACTTTGAATTTATTACTTATATCAAGAATGAACTCAGTTAAACTTATTAATACTTATTCAATAATTTTTAAATTATACAAATCCTAACATTGCTATCTAAAACAAAATAACACAAAGATAGGTAAAACAAATACACAAGTTTTATTTCTACACAATATCAACATCCCAAATATAAAACAAAATTACAAATGACTTATTGGATAACTCATTTGACAAAGAATAAAAATATATAAGAAATTTACTATCTTGAAAATTAATTTTATACTCTATTATCAATTATGATTGGCACTCTATTTCAATTTGAGATATACATTAAAATTTGATTGTTTACTTATTTATACATGGTTACTTTCATGAATATCATATTATTGTTAAGTAACATATACTCTAGGAAATATCATAATTTATTTTGAAAAGCCATTTATTTTGTACATAAATTGTTAAAAAAATAGGCCTAAGCATTCATAATTTATGCTAATTTGATACTTTGGCTTCACTATTTTCACACTTGTGAATGTTTTTCACACATGTTTATAATTTTAAATTTATGTTTTTAACTCTACTGTAACCAGGTTATCTTGGCATGTACTTTGCTATTTGATATCTAAAAATCTTTACTCATTACAGAATGCTCAATCATTCATTTTTCAATTAATTTGCGTGCAGTTACGTAAATGTCTCAATAGTTTCCTTAAAACACACAACAAACAATTAAACCAATATTTTCTTAATTTTTTTTAACGAAAAAAAAAAAGGTTTAAAAAATGGTTTGGGTCGTGGGTTGAGTCGGGTTGACCCGCAAAAAACATGGGTTGGGTCACAGTCAACCCATTTTTGCTTTTGGTAAAAAAATCGGGTTCGGGTCAGGTATTTTTCAAGTCGGGTCAAAAAATTCTAACTCATTTTGCCATGTCTAATTAATTGCAATTGATTATATGCCTTCTTCTTCACATGGCATAGGTCACTTTGTTATAATATCTTGATACCCAATCAAATAAAACTTTTTTTTTTCCTCAAAGAAAATCATAATATCTCGATACCCAATCAAATAACATTTTTTGCCTTTGGAGACTTCATTGGTGAGATACCATTCTCATATCTCGGTTAATTCAACCACTTTAAGGGCGTATCTCCTCTAATAAAATTGTTAATGTTTTCTATCTTGATCAAAATCGTTGTCTACCTAACTGTGTGTTTGTTTTACCTTGTTATTAACAGCAACCTGGTTTACTAAACTTCTTGAAAAATGCATCTCCAATTGGAAAATCCTCATCATAATTTGTTAGATTTAAGGGATTACAGAAGCCCTGCATTAATGATAGTTGATCATCATTATTATTATTTTTTATCAAAGATAATTGATTGTTATTTGCTCAAAAAATATGTTCTTGTTTTCATACGCACAGGCGGCTCCACATTTAACTCAAGGTGGTCATAGGATTAGTACTGACATCACTTTTTTACCCACTAATATCAATTTGTCGCATAAAATTTGTTGTAAAAATGTTGTGAATGAAACATTACTCTAAAAATAATTATGGCCCCCTAAACATAATTATTAGTGTAATGCTATGTCCACATCATTTTCATAATACTTTCAAAAAAAATCCTAAGTGATAAGTTGTTATTGATTACTAGGGATGGGCAAAAAAAGTAATTTAAGTTGTGAATTTAAATTAGAACCAACAATAAATCACCATTCGGGATAAAGAGTGTTTCTTCAGGATAGATTGAAGCAACAAATTACCATATGGGTAGTTCGAAGCAACTCATGGCAAAATTCAAGATAGCTTGTACAACGGCCTTTAGTAGGACCTCTCTTCCTGCTTGATACAGTAGTTGTTTCTTCCACCCTTACAATTTATTCCAGACTTGCTCTTTAATATAATTTAGGCTCGCTTTTTTTGTTCCTCCCCACCACCGATGGAAGCCCAAAATATTTCTCATACTCTTGAACTTTAGGAACACCTAAGAAGTTTGAATTTTCCTCTTTTCTTTCCACAAAAACTACTTTGTTGAAAAAGATTGTAGTTTTCCCTCTATTTATCTGTTATCTTGAAGCATGCTTATAAAGAGTGTTAAAATTATGGTTAAGTGATTAAACTCACCATTTCTTGATAATTTAAGCTTTTGGGGCAATCAGTAATTTAACGTGGTATCAGAGCAGGAGATCCTGAGTTCGATCTCTGTCTTCACTCTACCTCCCATTTAAAATGTTAAATTCTCACTTGTTGGGCCTCCACTTATTAAGAGGAAGTTTAGGCCCACAAATGAGGGGGAGTGTTAGAATTATGATTAAGTGATTAAATTCACTATTTCCTAGTAGTTTAAACTTTTGGGACAATTAGTAATTTAACAAAGAGTTTGGATTTCTTGAATAGAATGGAGATCACCCATAGTTGCACGACAAAAGATCAAACTATCATCTATGAAAAATAGGTGGCTAATCTGTGGGTTTGTTCTGCACAAAGAAAAGCCTCGAATCTGATCCTCCCTTGCTGCTGTGTGGAGTAACCTATTCAGACCTTCTGAGCAAAGAAGACAAAGGTAAGGGGAGAGAGGATGCCCTTGCCAAATACCTCTTGAAGGAAGAATATCACCCTTTGGTTCCCTATTTACCAGGATAGAGTAAGAGACCGAGCTAATACACCTCATGATAAGTGTAATCCATTTAACACCAAAACCCATTTTTCCCAAGAAACTCCACTCCATTCTGTCGTATGCTTTACTCATATCCAACTTTAAAGCCATAAAAGCCTTCTTCTTCGCTTTCTGAATCTTTATATGATGTAATTTCTCAAATGCTACTAATATGTTATTAGAGATGGCCTTATTCGAATGAAAAGCACTCTGGGATTCTGAGATCGGATTAGGCAGAATCTATTTCAACTTGTTTGCAACTATTTTGGAGACAAGTTTATATAGGATTTTACACTAAGAAATTGAGCGATATTCTGATACACAGGTTGAGCTTTTTTGCCTTTGGAATTAAAGTAACAAATGTGTGGTTTATAGAGGAAGGGAAATAACTTGTATTTAGGCAATGCAGCACAGCTTGAGAGATATCATCCCCAAGATCCTGCCAATAGTTTTGGAAAAAATAAAGGTGGCAAACCATCTAGTCCCAAAGCTTCTAGCGGTTCCATTTGTTTCAAAGCCCTCTCCACCTCATCCTTAGTATACTCAGCCTCTAGCCAAAAATTCATTTCATCAATCACTACCCTTGGAATGTCAGCCACAATAGCTTCAAGTTTGTTGGGATTAGACGATGTAAAAAGAGATTGATAATAATCAATGAGGATGTTGGAAATGCTTTCTTCATTAGAACATGCAACCCCTTTAGAATTTTCAAGTTCAGAAATTTTATTCCCGCGGAATCAGTGTGTGGCCCTACTATGGAAAAACCTAGGGTACGTTTGGTACGCTGTAATAACTCCTGTAATGGAATAGTTATTTATGTGTAATATTAATTTGGTTATTTGGTTGCATCTTTATTACATAGATTAGTTATTACATTGTAATAACTATTCTTTAAATTGAAGAATAGCTATTCCAATTTAAAATGGATGTAATAGCTATTCCTTAGTGTATATAATAGGTTTTAAAATTAATATATTTCCAAAAATATAAAATTTCCTTATACATCATCTTTTACTAGTTTTCCATATCTAACAACCAAACTTATGAATAGGAATAGTTATTCCATTACAATATCTTCTATTCCCAATAATAAAGATTACTATTCTTAATGTAATATACATTTAGTGTACCAAACGTATCCCTAGTATTTTTATCACCCTCTTGGAGCCATAGAGCTCTCAACCACTACTTTCACATTTGTTCTTCCTTTACCAGAAGACCGTTGATCTCACATTTCAAACTTATCACCTGGTCCATACTCCCACCATTTATAGCTACCTCCTCAACTTCTTAAGTTGTTCTTTTTTTTTTTTTTCAAGACATTGCCAAAGACTAATTAGCTCCACCACATCAATTTTGATTGGCATCTTAGAATTTTACTTTCCAATCTCTTCATCGGATCCCCTGGAAAATCATCCCTCCAAGCCAATTCTATCACCTCTCTACACCCTTCATCTTCCATCCACATCTTTTCAAAACTCCAAGGTTTAAGGTTTTTTTTTTGGCATTCTATCAGGGAAGATAGCAATGGGTTTATGATTAGAAGTCCAACATTCTAAGTGTAATACTTTCGTAGCTAGAAATTGTTCCAACCAACTAACTATAGCCACTACCCTATCCAATCATTCCCAAACTATCTGTCCTTGTCGTTACCCATTGCACCAAGTAATCTTCCCCCCCCCCCCCCTCAAAGCGCAAATCTTGAAATCCACATTCATTAACTATAGCCACTACCCTATCCAATCATTCCCAAACTATCTGTCCTTGTCGTTACCCATTGCACCAAGTAATCTTCCCCCCCCCCCCCCTCAAAGCGCAAATCTTGAAATCCACATTCATTCAATACATTCTTGAAATCTTGCATTTGTCTAATTGGTCATAACCTTCCTCCCAATTTTTCATGTGCCCGAATTATCTCATTAAAATCCCCATTGCAAAGCCATGGCACTGAGTGCCTTAGTGTTAGCCTAAGTTGCTTAAGAAACATGGTGGTTCTTTGTATCTGGCTCCCCATAGAACCCCGTCAACCTCCATTCCTCCTGCTTCCCTTGATTAATAATTGTATTGATATGATTCAGGGAATACATATCAACTGAAAATTCAAAATCAGACTTCAAAAAAACTACCACACCTCTCCTCTACCTACCCTCGAAACCTCCAACATGCCTCCATATTTAATCTGTGACTTTATTTTTTCTAGCCTAGCCTTTTTCCAGCCATGTTTTTGGCTCTTGTGCCTGTATTAAATCCACAAGCTCTTGTTCTGTTGGTAGGCTCCCAAGCCCACGATAGTTTTAAACTAAGAGACTCATTGGTTTTGGCAGGACTGTGAAATAGCCTCCGCCAATACATTGACATTTTTCTTGTCATTATGGGAAACCACCCTCCTCTTCCTCGATGCCTCACAACAACTTTCCTCATCATGATTTCGTTTTGTCCCAAAGCTGGACCATACATCAACAAATCCCCATCGTTTTTTTTTTTTTTTTTCCTTTACGAGTTTTTTCCATTTTTTGCCAACGTAGACTTTGTTCAAACTCTACGGGTTTCATCTTTGGGATATTATTAGACATAGCAATAGGCTCGTGCCCACTTATTCCTAAAGCCACTTGGTCACGTGACACAGGTAGAGTTTCAAAAATAATGGGATTCTCTGCAAGTTTATCCCGATAAGGATCATGGATAGTTACCTTGTTAGGATCCACCTTAAAACCAAGAATATTATTTTCAGCATCATCAATTCTCCTTAATTCATGGTCAATCTCGAAAATCCTGCTATACAGATCTTCTCTATGACTGGATCGACTATCTTTAATTGGATTTGAAATTAGTTGTCCTTCAGTTAACTCTTTTGAAAAAAGATTCTCATTTATTCCCCCTCCCCCCCCCCCCCAAAAAAAAAAAAACTCAGCACTTTCCATATCTTGTAATGACCAACCAAGACGAGTGTAGACACTCGATTTTGCATCCATAATTTAATCAAGAAAGATAGCTAAAGTAACCATTCATATAGCGACATTTAGAGTTGCATTACATGCATCAATTCATTCATTGCATATCATAAAAATGATCTTGAGGTTCTAATGGTCACGACGGTGTGTCCGATTTTCAAATCGGCCGTTGGATTGAAAGATATCACATGATTAAGTTTGCACGGTTTGCATGCATATTGTTTGGGTAAGCCGATCACACGTGATTAATTTAAAATAATTCTGATTGGTTAGACAATTAAAATTAATTAAATAATTTGTGATTGGTTGTTAGTTAGTGTCAAAAATTGACTTGATTGCATGGGAATAAAGTGGATAATCAAATAACAAAGAAGTTGTGGATAATCAAGACTTTTTGGAATATTTATCTACAAGATAATTATCACTTTAAAGACTTAAATATCCGGGAAAAGGGATTAATTTTTAGAATACGGATTAAAAATGTGTCTAAGTACAATTCCCCGCTCAAAAATTCTCAAAAAAGGAGTCTAAATTAGACCAAAACTTAAACGCGGACTCGGCACCCAAGAGGTCCATTCGGCACTCTTGGAGTGCTGATCGGCACATGAAAAGTGCTAATTGGCCCAAATTGTTGGCACGGCCCAAGGGCTTCCTAAGTAAGATAAAACCTATCTTGTTCAATTTTTTAGAGATAAGGATGCGTTCCAATTCGTATCTGATCTCATTCAACATCCCAACCTTTATAAATAGAGGGGGAAAAAAAATCAAAATTAAGGGTTCTTCTTTTCTGACTTTTCAATTCCCCTTACGTTAAAGACATTCTAGAGGCTTTTGCTTTAGGAACTTCTCTTTCGTAAGTAAGGTATTTTAGACCTCAAAGAGGTGAACAAACTTCTTTGATTTCTAAAATATTCATTCATTAGAAGAGCACGCTCATACAAGAGGTACTCTATCTTTCTTTCTTTTCTTTTTTTTCCATTAATTAGCATGTTTTTGTGTTTGATGCATGAATATGATAAGTATGTTTTATTATAACTTTTTCTTAGTATATGATTGCCATGATTAGATGCTTTAGATGATTGTTTATTTCAATTCTTTCTCTTTGACTTCAAAATTTGTAATGATTATCAAAAAAAATTTGATCTGTATTTTTAGATCTAATTTTTTTCCAAAACTTAAAACTGATTTGTATTTTCATTAAATACAGATTTGATTTTTTCTGAACACAAAAACTGATCTGTATTTTCATTAAATACAGATTTGATTTTTTTTGTTTAAAACCCAAAACTGATCTGTACTTTCATTAAATACAGATCTGAAAATTCTTCTTTTGACACAAAATTGTAGATTTTGAAATTTAAAAGAAAGGATTGAAAGTTAGGTTAAAGTTTTTTATTTATTTTATGTGATGCATGCATAAGGAATTTGTTTCATGGATGTGAATCCTCCTTCAAGAGTCCTTTTTATTTTCTTTCTAACAACAGATATGATTTTTTTACAAAACAAATCTCAATTTTTTTTTTTTTACATTATAAAAACAAATTTGATTTTTTTTAACAAAATCTTTTTTTTTTTTTTTAACTCCACAAACAACAGATCTAATTTTCAAAAATAAAACCTCATCTTTTTTTTAACTTTCCAAAACAGATCTGTTTTTTACAAATCAAATCTCCTTTTTTTTAACTTCACAAACAACATATTTGATTTTTTTTTTTTTTAAAATCTTTTTTCTTACCCATTACAAACAACAAGTCTGAATTTTCTTTAAAAAGAGTACACATCATTCATAAGGCAAATTTATTTAAATTATCTTTTTTCAAGTGTTTGTCATATGTGTTCAACATATCATTCAACATTATGCAAAAAAGGGTATATTGGTCATTAGAGTCTAGAGGACTAGACTCTGTGTAGGCGAAGTGGGTGCCTAACACCTTCCCATTTCATAACCTAGGCCCCAAGCTTAGGATTTTTGGATAGGTAGATTAGTGTTTTGTCCTTTTAATTTTGGTAGATTGTAACTAGGAACCAAAGTCTTGTAAGGTTAATTTACCAAAAGTTGTACTTTTCTTTATTCAATCAATGACAATGAAGTATTTTGATCATGTAACGTGTATTTATATTTTCTTATTTTTTTGCATAAAAAAAAAATGTGGCGACTCCACACCACTTACCCAAAAAAAGAGGTTCCCTTAAAAGTACTCAATTCTCTTTTTTGAGAGCACCCCTAAATTAGTGCAGTCTCTCACAACGGGTTTTCTTGACTCTTTTCAATCGTTGAAGGAGCCTCATCGACACTTTGATTTTGTCCCGAAGAGGCTTTCTTCTTCCTATCTTCATAAAATCCCAACACCCTGACCACAAATTTTCGAAAGATAGCTATTGGACCTGCATGTATCCATGGACCATATTCTTGATCTTCCTTTGTCAAAGTTCTATCACTCTCTATCCATCAATCAAAATCTTTATTAACATGATTCAAACACCACACCAGTAGCAGATGTTAGGTAACCTCTCATATTTAAAGGAAACCCAAGTCTCAGTCCCTTCCTCTAGAGAAATAATATGGCTGCGACAAAGAGGTAAGGAGACATCCACTGTTACACGAACCCTTAAAAAGCTTCCCCCATCTACCTCCGAATCCTCTGCCGACTTATCTACCACCCCTATAACCTCACATATATCTTTAGCTACATCCATTTTCATAAAGCTTGCTAGGATATTGTGAAACTGAACCCATATCGAAATTTTGTCAAAGACCAAATTTTTAATCGAGATTTTTTCTCATATCTCTACAACATCATAAGATGTTTATCAAAACTCCATGGCTCGCTTGCTAGAATCTTATCAACCTCTTCTTTTTCTTCAAACAGTAATAACACTATATGGTCACCCGCATTCCTGACCTCAAATCCGTTTCTAGATAGCTACAATAGATTAAAAGTTCTAGTGATTGCTTTAGTATTTAGTACTCGTTTTGTGAGAAACTTTGCAGCAATGATAACTTTGTGGATCCCTCTCCTTGGTTAGATGAATTCCTCTACCTTCCTTATCATTTAAAGAGAGATTGCTTCAATGTTTTGTTAGACTCTCCATCACAGTTGGAAGAGAACAAAACTCTTGTGTTTTTCTAAAAAACCTTCAAGGGAAAAAAACCTTAAACCCTAGAACTCTTTTATTTCCCTAAAACCCTGAAAAGAAAACCACAAAACCTACAGATAACAGTGTTACCTTAGGGACCTAAAGCCTTACTAGAAATGACAACTATTCTACTACTTTAGAGAAGTTAGGAGTGCCTAGAATTTCTTAGTGACTAAAGAAACTTGATGGATGTGATGTTGGTTCTTACATTTTGATAGTAGTCAATTTGGTCATGTTATTGTTAACTTGCAATCAATTTGGTTCCTACTATTAACTCACTAGGAGTGGCTCTATGCATCTTAGGGCCTAAGGTGAAGATTTTTAAAAAAAAAAAAAAAATATATATATATATATATATATAGTGATATTAACAACAACAACAACAACAAAAAAAAGAAGTTTTTTTTTTTTTTTTTGAATTTTTATGTTTTGTTGATTTGTTTTTGTTTTGTTGAGAGAAAAATAGAAAGGGTGAGAGATTTGAGCTTCCGATCAAAGAAAAATTATATTTTATGTTTTCTATATTTTTGGTATAATTCATTGGCCTCCTTCTTTCTTCTTCTTTTTCCCTAACAAGTCTTTCCCCTTATTTATTGCTATATTTTTGGCATCCTTTCCTTTCTTTCTCTCAACATTTGTTTTCCTTATATATATATATATATATATATTTTGCTATAATTTGGGGTTTAATTTATTCATTTTACATAATTACCCCCCTCCTTTTTTTTTTTCTTTTTTCTTTTCTTTTTGGAATCAAAGAACTAACCTAATTTGATAAAATTTGGACACCTTATGTAGTTGCCTAACTTGCCTAAGGTAAGTGTCAGCATTGCAACTCACTAATGGAAAATGTTTACTAGGCACACAACGTATATCACTTGCACACTTATTACTTACGTGGCTAATAAAGTAAGAAAAATGATGTGTTAATAACATTTGTACAATAAATCCTATGTACTACAACAAAGTAAATTCAGTTGTGGGTTCAAATTAGAACCAGTAAGTAACAACTGCTACCTCTGATTATTGTGAAAATATTGTGAATATAAAACTTTTCTTAAAATTAAAAAAAAAAAATTACTGGACATTTAAAAATTGCAACATCAGAAACAAATTAAATAAAACATTAAGCTTCATTCCTCAATTTACAAGAAAAATGAAAAAAAAAATTAACTCTTAATTTACAAGTTTTTTTTTTCCTTTCAATTTCTTGGCAACCAAACACATCAAAATCAAACCTTTCGAAATTTCCACTTACTGACTTTACAATTTGAACAGAATGACTGCGAATCCAAATGAGCTTCCAGGGTCATACATGACTCAACCTAAAGTCATACTAGTAGATACTAGTCTAATTAACCCATGAAAATCAAAATTTTCTTTGTATTTCTCTTTTTGATTTTCTCTCTTAACTCAAGTGTCCAAATACAATCCAAGATTCTAGTAATAACAAGTCATTCAAAAAGCTTATAAAAAAGCCTAGAATTTAGAGTAGAGGTCTGTTGCAATGTGCTAGACATGTATGCTATGATCAAAATGTACCTCAATACTAAACTTAAACATATCCAGATAATTAGTTAGAGGCATTCCCTGGTTTACTAAGTACCCATTGACCCCATTCAGTACATAATTTCCTGCACTCTCCGAATTTGAGGCACCCCTTAACTTCTCCATAAGCGGCTCAAAGATCAATTTTTTTAGGGCTGAAAAGAAAATCTCAAAGCGTTTGCCGTGGCCCCCATCAAGTTGACCTTAGGTGAATCTGTTATCCCTCGCAGTAGGGATGTACTTGCAATTGTTCATCTTTAACTCTATTACTTGAGCATTATTATGATAAGAATCTCCTCAATAGTTTTTCCAGCTCTCTGTGAAGACGAAAGACACACATGCAATGAAGCAAGAGTGTGAGGTTCCGATTTGGATGGAGGAGGGATGGTGTCATGGTGTTGGAGGGATGGCAGAGATATGGTGGAGTGGTGGTGGAGTATAAGCAATTTTTGAATTGGGGATTTAGGTTTTACAAGAATTTGAATTTGGGGAAGGTTGGCACGCACATAAGAAAGGGAGAGAGGTGGAAAAAAATTGGTTTTCATTTTAATTGATTTTGAAGAAGGGTGTTTCAGTCTTTTAAGTTTGTTCTACCCAAGCAAAATGCATGTACTTGTCACATGTAGTAAGATTCCGTCAAACATAATAGCAAAAGTAACACTGGGATGCAGAGTGTGATAAGTGTGACAGTTTAAGGTGTAAACTGTGCATTTAAATAGTTTAGGCCCTTTAGGGTGCACAGTGTAATCTGATACATAGTTTAGAGTAGTAAAGTGTAATTTCCCCAATAAATGATAACTAGGAATAGCAATGGGTTGGGTTCGGGCTAGGTTTTTTTTATGCTTGAACCCGACTCGTGGGCTTGCCCCCAAAACCCAAACCCGGCCCGTTTAACAAACGGGTTTTTTTTTTCAAGCCCCAAACTTACCCCGTTGGGCCCCACAAGCCCCGCCCAACCTATGCCACTTCAAGGCCCAATCCGTGGCCCAATAAAATAAAATAAAAATTTTGCCTGAAGCCCTAAACCTCCACAAACCTAGATCAGAAACCCAAAAAAAACCCCAAGATCATGTTCATCAATCTAGATCAGAAACCCAAAAACAAAAACCCCAAGACCTAAAAACAAAAACCGATCATGTTCTTCAATCGGACTAGAGTAGCCACCAAAATCCCAAACACAAACACAAAAATTTTAGATTTTATATTTTCCCTTTGTGAGAGATTGCGAAACTTGAGGTGCTTTCAAAAAAGAGACTTGGGTGCTTGTGAGGGCACCTTTCTTTTGGGTAGTGGTGTGGAGTCCCCACTTATTTTTTATTAAAAAAAATAAGAAAAAATAAACACAAATTACAAGATCAAAATATTTCGAATGTCATTGATTGAATAAAGACAAGTACAATTTTGGTAAATTAAACCTTACAAGGCTTTGGGTCCTAGTTACAATCTATGCACAAGAATACAAAACTTTGGTCCTAGTTACAATCTACCAAAATTAAAAGACAAAGCACTAATCTATCTATCCAAAAATCCTAAGCTTGGGGGCTAGGTTACGGAATGAGAAGATGTTAGGCACCCATTCCGCCTAGACAAAATTTGGTCTTCTAGACTTTAATGACCAATATACCCTTTTTTGCATGATGTTGAATGATATGTTGAACACACATGACAAACACTTGATAGAAAATAATTTAAAAAATTTTCCTTATGAATGATGTCCTCTTTTAAAAAGAATATTTAGATCAATTTTGAAAATTAAAAAATAAGACTTGGTTTGTAAAAAAATCAAATCTGTCTTTATGAAGGGTTAAAAGAAAGATCTGGTTTGTAAAAAAAAATTAGATATGTTTTAATGAAGGGTTAAAAGAAAGATTCGGTTTGTAATAAAAAAAAAAAATCAGATCTACTTTTAGAGGTTAAAAAAAGACTTTATCAGGAAAAATCAGATCTGTTGTTTGTAAAAAAAATGAGATTTTGAAAAGAACCAGATTTGTTTTGTGTAAAGTAAAAAAATGATTTTTGGGTTTATGAAAAACCAGATCTGTTGTTGAAAACAAATAAAAAGGATTTTTAAAGGAAGATTCACATTCATGAGACAAATTTATTATGTGTCACACAAAAAACTTTAACCTAACTTTCAATCCCTTCTTTTGAATTTCAAAATCTGCAATTTTATGAGAAAGAAAACTTTTTTCAAAAAAATCAGATTTAATGAAAATACAGATTAGTTTCAGGTTTAGAGAAAAAATCGGATCTAAAAATACAGATCAGTTTTAAGATTAGACAAAAAAATCAAATCTGAAAATACAAATAAGTTTTGAGATTAGACAAAAAAATCAGATCTGAAAATAAAGATCAGTTTTGAGATTAAAAAAATTAGATCTGAAAATACAAAGCAGTTTTGTGTTTTCATAAAAAAGTTTTGATAATCATTACAGATTTTGAAGTCAAAGAGAAAGCATTGAAATTAACAATCATCTAAACCATCTAATCATGGAAATTATATATTAAGAACAAGTTATAATAAAACATGCTAATCATACTCATGCATCAAACACAAAACATGCTAATTAACGGAAAAAGAAAAGAAAGAAGAAAAATAGAATACCTCTTCCCACTTTTCATGTGCCAATCGGCACTCCAAGAGTGCCGAACCCGCATTTGAATTTTGGTCCAATTTGGACTCCTTTTTTGGGGCCTTTTGAGCTGGGAATTGCACTTAGACACGTTTTTAATCCGTATTCTAAAAATTAAGCCCCTTCTCTGGATATCAAGTCTTTAAAGTGATAATTATCTCGTAGATAAACACTCCAAAAAAGTCTTGATTATTCATAATTTCTTTGTTATTTGGTTATCTACTTTGTTCCCATACAAGCAAGTCTATTTTTAACACTAACCAACAACCAATCACAAAATTATTTAATTAATTTTAATTATTCAACCAATTAGAATTAATTTAAATTAATCATGCGTGGTTGGTTCCACCCAAAAAAATGCATGCAGACCGTGCAAACTTGATCATATGATATTGATTGGCCACAAACTGAATTGATCCCTTGTGATAGAAATTAATTAATTAATTAGCCAAGTTATTAATTAATCAATTTATCATGCAAACACGTGGTAGCATAAACAAATCACCAAATAACTAAATATGCAGCGGAAATTAAATGACATGGTGATTTGTTTACGAATGGGGAAAAATCTCGCGGCAAAAACCCTACCTGGTGATTTTTAGGTCACCACTCTTGAAACTCCACTATTATCAAATCAAGTGGTTACAAGTAAAGGAATTCCAAGTACCTTACCAACTTACAGTTGAACCCTTACCCTAATACCCAATTGGACAAGTCTATAGCGACAGTTCCCACCTTTGATGCACGGCTCCTAAGTACGTGACTAACCAATGCGCAGATCCCAGTACGCGACTTTAACATCAACTTGAAGAAGAGGTTGGCTGCAAAGTTCTTCAGTTCATCCTACACGATGAAGATCAAGAAGATGCTTGGTCACAAAACCCTTTGGTGCAAATACACAGCAACTTCTTCAGAGAAGATGAACTAGGTCAAGAACTTCATCTTTGATCACAAATCGCTTGAACAGAGTTTGCTCAATGCTTGTGCAACTTGTGTACAATTTGATGGCTCTTAAAATAATCCTTTTATATGTCTAGGGTTAGGAGAAAAAAAAGCCCAAAGACACATTCACGGATCCCAAGAAATCAGATCAAAAAATCTGATTTTATAAATCTCGACAGATAGTAGGTGTCGAGGAGCTATCGAGCAGATGTCGAGTTTTAATGAAATTGCACTTTAGCTTGTTTTTCTTGAGCAGACTTGATGACTTTAATACTTGATCTTGAAACCTTGTTTCTTGAAGTATTAAAAACACCTAGAACTACCCAATTACAAGTAGAGTGCGTTTTGTCAAAGGATTAGCCAATTTACATAAATAAATTACATATGTTCTTAACAAGTGAAAACACATATGTCCTAACAATCTTCCCCTTTGGCAATTCGTGACAAAACCACAACAAACAAATGAACATATGAGAGAAGTCATAAATCACTAAACTCATACTCACTTGTTGAATACAATAAAATCTATCCTATCACAAACCCTTGAAAAACTTTGCAAGAAAAGAGTTTATGGCCAGTAGACTTTGACAACATGTATTTCTGAAACACTTTAAACAAAACTCATCAAGACATCTTTGTGTAAAATAGAAATAATAGATTGCATACAAATATAAGAAACATGTGTATAAAGATAGAAAAGCAACAACACATGTAGAGACAGGTGAAAGAAACATACATCCACATATAGAGAAAATAAGTACAATGTATGTAAAAACTGGTCACAAGACCTCATATACAAGAAAAATATATCTAAAAAGAAAAAAAAGACAAGATACATCAAAACCTCACTACATGCCTCAAGAATCAACAATCCCCCTAACAAAAATGTCCTATACTAACTCTCCCCCTAAGATGACTACTCTCATATCCAAACCAAAACTACTTTCCCTTTTTGTCACGAGTGACAAAGGGTAAGAGTGTCAAGCAGACATCTCATCAGTAGAGCTAGCATCTCCATTATCATCCGAAGCATCATCGTCATCACCATCATCATTCTCAGAATCAGAAGCCGTTGGAGGAGGTGGTGAAGGAGTAGCCTTAGGAGCAAAACCACCCATGGTTGCCTACCGTCGTGTGATACGACCAACACGAACATTCACCTAATACAACTCGGTAGAGAGCATATCAAGGCGAGCATCCATGCGTTGCAGCTGCGCCATGATGTCTCCGAGAAGGAGTGGAATCCGGCTGTCTCGACCTAAACTGCACTGCACTACATTTTACGGTAGCGGCGTTTATGGCACATATGTGTGTGAAGTGGTCGGACACAAGAAAAGGGATAGAAAAATGGCGTAAGATCCTCGTGATAGTGGAAGGAAAGATGAACTTATCACAAGACGCCGAATCTAAATGAACATTTATGATAGAAAGAATGAAATGTGAAGGAAAATCTATAGTAAGATGCTCAAGTAGAGATAACAAAAATTGAGTACGAGGCTCTGTGATGGAGTTGTAGTGAGATAGTGGATGGAGTAAAGGTTATCACCATGTTTAAGAATGTAGGGCCTTTAGCAAAAGGTCGACATGATGTATATTGATGCTCACCCCAATCAACGGGGCGCTCACAAAAAGCAGAAATGAACTCATCTTTGGACACAGTCCTCAGACGCTCATAAGAAGGATAGTCAGGAAACTTTATCCTAGGAACCCGAAGCAGATCTGTAACTAGCTGCGGTGTGATAGGGATAAGCGTACCTCGAATGTGAGTGAAAAAGAGAGGTACTAAATGATCGATCCCGTGCATATTGGAGTAAAACTCCTGAATAAGCATGAGAGGACATATGACTAGGATGTCACACAATGACTCCCATCCCCTATTATGAATGACAGAGGGAAGTTCAGTGTCGGCGAAGTCCGCCAAAATGACTTGGCATTCTGAATGAACACCTTGTCTAGAGAAGTTCTCTGAGAATGCCTTGTGGGCATTATCATCACGGAACCGAAGATTAAGAGGAATAGAATCAGAAGAGGAGGAAGCTCCAGAACGAAGAGGGTTTCGAGCGGGAGTGGATTTACGCTTAGGTGCCATAGACACTACTAACGTAAACAGAAAGAGAAAGAGAGAGAAGGAGACAATCAGAAAAGTCCCAACACAGTTCAAATATATCAAATATATTGAATTGAGAGTACGATGCATGGGGAATGCATGAACATGTGACATGCAAAGTAAAAAGCATCATGGGCTCAGCCTAATCCAAACCTACCAGCACACAAGCATAGTTCACACATCTAAATGCATGGAAATACCATTCTAATGCAAATGTGATGCAATGCATGAAATTTTGAATACATTTAAATGAAACCCCAGCCCAAAATTTCAAGAAAAACTCACAATTTTGAAAAACCCCAAAAATTTTTAAAAACCCCAAAACCTAAGATTCAAAACATGAAATGCATGAATGATGAAGAAAAAAGAGATCTTACCAAGTGATTTGAAGCAAGGAAGGGCCGAAAATCACGTGGGTTGAGGATTTTGAGTGAGAAAAAGGGTTTAGAGAGATGAACAGCTGCGGATAGATCGAGATAGATCGAGGAAATGAGAACCGGATCGCGACAGGAGCTTATATAGAACTTTCAGTAATTCTCGACAGATGAGGTATCGAGAGGTGTCGAGATAGCTGTCGAGGTAGGTGTCGAGAAAATGATCGTAGAAAAATGAAGGTGTCGAGAGGTATCGAGATTTAAGAGTCACTTTTAAAGAACAGAAGCTCAATCGATCGACAAGGTATCGAGAAGGTATCGAGAAGACAGAAACTTTCTCGATCGATCTGCAAGGTGTCGAGGATGTGTCGAGATTGCGATAATAAAAAGGCTTGAAAAGCTCGACAGATGACAAGGTATCGAGGAGGTGTCGAGCCAGCTTTTAAAACTAGTTTTTCGAGAAGAGAAAAACACAAATGTGAATGCAATCCATCAAGAATCTCAACCAAAGATCCAAACAACAGTAAGCTCTCAAAATCATCTCTCAACAAAAATTTTAAGCACATGGATCCTCAAAAACACACACACACTAAACAAGTCTAACCAATTTTATATTTCAAAAACGAGTCAAGACAGTTTAGTGAGCATACATTAGCACATGTAAACACTTGTGATGGCTAAATCACATTGTACCTGCACATGTATCAAAAGTAGCAAAAAATATTACGTGTTGTGTGTGAAAAACATTGCAAGATTGCATATATGTATACATGTTATGACGATCTGAGATACGAGAAAATAACTTTAACTCACGCACAATCATAACTGTTTGATGGAGACTATCACCTTCGAGGTATATCCTATAACTCCCACATCTCCTAGAAAACACGCTTGCAATCATATTTAAAGCATTTTTGATCTTTTTGCTTTTTATTTTTCTTTGCATATTTTCTTTTATTTTTAGCATATCATGCATGAGCATAAAAAGAGAGAAAAGAAATACCTAAGATGTCAAGCATTTGACATTGCACTTTTGCTATGCCGAAGCATACAGGTGTCATATTATGATTGGCGAGTAACAGTGGTGAGATGGTTATTTATGCCTTTCTCTTAGGATTTTCTAGTCCTACCAGTCAAAAAGAGTGATACAAGTGAGTTTAAGAGATACCTTAATTTTACTCATCACAAACAAGAGCCACAAAGCTCACTTGCTTAGTTGTGCATAGAGATGCTCATCTAAGCTACACAAAATACAAAGTTTAGAAACTTTGTTTCAATGGCCATCCAAGGTACACAAGTACCAAAGTACACAAAACGCACACTGTTTTTGTATTTTTCTGATTTTTCAATTTTTTTTTTATTTTTATATCAAAAACTAAATAAACAAAACTGAAAATAAACGCACAAAAACATGCTGAACAAAGCAAAGTATAAAACTAGACTGGCTCAAAATAAATGCAAAACACACAAGCAATGCAACAAGCAAAAACAAGAAGAGAGAAGAAAGTGATGAAATCACTTAGAGTCCTTTTTCTTCCACACCTTGGAAGAACCTTTCCTTTGATTAAACCCTTGAACCGGCGGTGAGGGGGAAGAATTGAAACCGTTCAAGTTTGAAAGGAACATGAGAGCTTTAAGAAGATCACCAAGAGGAGTAAGAGAGGATTGAAGCTGATTCTGGCTTCTAGACGCGATCATGTCGTTGCTCTGTTGAGTAGCTAGCCACTTATAGCAATTTAGTCGAGTATGACCGGCAGCTCCACAATGACGACAGAGATGCTGCTTCTTTTGTTTAGGCTTTTAAGAGTTAGCCTCCTTTGCCCTAAGGTTTTTAACATCTTTCTTTTCCTGCTTAAGGGGTGCTCCTAAGATAGATTTACCCTTGTCTAAGTTCTCACTAGCTAATTCAGTTTTATCATCAGTGTTCTCAATTTCAGTGTTATTAGCAGGAGAAACAAAAACAGTAGCACTAGTAGAAGCAATGTTAGAGGAAGAAAGACCATACCCTAAACCTGTTTGATCTGAGGAAGATTTCTGAATGTTGAGTATCTCATCAAGTTTTGCACTTGAAGTCCTCTCCAGTTGAGCTCTAACTTGAAACAGCTCTACTTCAAGCTTCTTGGTCTTCTTAGCCAAGAAATTGTTCTCAAACCTCAGTGCTCTAATAGTTTGATTCGCTTCATCAAACTTTGTGGACAACTCTTCACGATTAAGTTCCACATCACTGAGCTTCTTGGTGGCCAGCCTAAATAGTTTCTCATGCTTTTCAAAGAGCTTGTATAGTTTCTCATAGGCTGAATGGATATCATCTTGATCATCCATTTTTTTGAATTTAGAGTCTACTAGTTCTTCTTCTTCATCCACTTCTTCAACAATCCCTTCAGTAGGATTGACTGTGGCAGTGAAGGCATTTAAGATTCCATCATCCTCAATGTCGGAATCATCTTCAGGCTCAGTGTCACTCAAGATTACAACAAGTGTCTTATTCTTCCCAATGCTCTTGAGATATGTAGGGCATTCATGCTTTATGTGACCAAATTCATGACATCCAAAACATTTTAGTCCTGCAGGAACAGTGTAGTGACCGCCATCCTTAGCATCCTTCTTCCCTTTGTCTTGGCTCTTAAACTAAGAAGAACTGGATTGTCTGCGGTCCTTGTCGAAGCTCCTCCCATTGGCATTCTTCATAAACTTCTTGAACTGCCTTGTAATGTAGGACTTCATCTTGGAATCTTCATCATCTGAAGACTCATCTATGTCACTGCTCTTTGCCTTCAAGGCCATGCTCTTGCCTTTACCCGACTTGCCAATCCTAGATAATCCTATCTCGTAAGTCTGCAAGTTTCCAACCAGCTCAGTTAAATGAATCTTGTCAATGTCCTTTGATTCCCCTATAGCAGTAATCTTCACATGGAAACTCTCGGGTAGAGATCTGAGCACCTTCCTTACAATCTTGGGTTCAGGGATGGTTTCCCTCAGATTGAAGGCTGAGTTCACTATGTCCTTGAGCTTGGCATAAAACTCATCGAACGACTCATCCTCCTCCATTTTTATTTCGTTAAAGCTTGTTGTGAGCTTCTAAAGCTTTGAATCCTTCACAGCCTTTTGATGGAAATAAGTATGTATGCAGCAAAAAAATAACGGATCTACATCATTCGAAGTTGATAACATGCGTTAAGTAAATTTCAGAATTAGAGAACAAGTGAGCATACCTTGAAGCGGTGAATTTCAAAACCGAAGATTAAAGCACTTAGGAATACTTTTAATCTTCACTCCAATTCCACTAACGCCCAAGAAGTGTGGACTCTCAATTGGTTACAAAGGGATGATTCGAGAGTGACATAGACTCACTACCACACCATTATAATGTTATTTTTCTTACAAAGAAAATTCTGTACGTTTTTCCCTTTGTATCTAACCATATATCTAATTGGGTTGGCCTTTTGGGCCTTTCCAATTGGGCTTAAGTGTGTGGCTTGGAGTGGGATCAAAAGGGACCAATAAGACACTTGCTCCAATGGGCTTTGGGCTTTTCTGTCAACTCTTGACAAGTCCAAAGTTACCATTAACTATATTTAATACTACTATATAAATATAGTTGCACTATAGGCCTTATCTATAAATTATATCCCAAGACTTTATTATACATGCAACCCCTTCATAAAATATTTGTAGTAATACAAAGTCATTAATGTAGACTGCCACTTTGTAAATTACTACATCTTAATCCTTGAGTACTCGGTTTAATCCTTTTAAGTTATTCATCATATATTTATGAAATCCAATTCCATAAATATATACTTTAGTCTTACTAAAGTGGTTAGACCTAACTCTCTAAATAACAAACTCATTAAACTTATCTCAAGGGAATACTTTATATCTTCATTAAGAGACTATGAATTTCATCTTGAGAATACATGTTCCATCAACATTAAATGTGGCTGCCAAACATACTGAGGTTTTGACCATTACTATAGATCCCACTCCTGATATATCAGAGCAACCTACACCTCATGATCAGATCCATTATTCTCTCAGGATTAAGAGTTCATGCAAATACAAGTCATGAGATTTATTATTCATTTGACAGTCATTAGGAAAATAATAAATCTCACAACGGTCCAGTTCAATATATCTTAACTCTTAAAAAACATATTAACACATCAACCAGAAGTCTCCACTTCTATGATCAAGACAAATCATCGTGATTGATATGTTATAGTCTTCGCAGATGAAATGTCCAATTTCATCACCGACTACGAACTATAATTCTGAGTTTATAAAGAACTTGTAATTTATATCTTCTATGACTTTTTACAAAAATCACATACTATGCATATCATGGACTAAATGATAATGTCCAAATATTCATGTTACCATTACTTTAGATAATAATAAAACAAATTCATTAAACACAATATTAAGTCATACATAATGTCATACTCAATGTCAAACTTAATATCATACATAGTATCATACAATAGGATTTAAGGGCACTAATCCTAACAATCTTCCACTTGCCCTAAAGACTATTGTGCACTAATCTAACTCTCATTCTCTCCAAATGTGACTCGAAAGTCCTTTGAGGCAAATCTTTAGTAAATGGATCTGCTAGATTATTTGCACTTTCAATCTTTGCTACCACCACATCTCCACGAGCAACAATATCTCGAATGATATGGTACTTCCTCTCAATGTGCTTTCCTTTCTTATGATCCTTGGATCTTTAGATTGTGCAACTGATCCACTGTTGTCACAAAATAATGTGATCGAAACTTGCTCCATTCTCATTACACCAAGGTCAGAAAGGAATTTCTTGAGCCATACAGCTTTCTTTGCTGCCTCACAAGCAGCAACATATTCTGCTTCCATGGTAGAGTCTGCAATATAAGATTACTTAATACTCCGCCAACTTATGGCTCCACCTCCCAAGGTGAAAACACATCCTAAAGTGGATTTTCTGAAATCTAGATCAGATTGAAAATCTGAATCTGTATAGCCAATAGGTATCAAATCCTCACTTTGGTAAACAAGCATATAATCTCTCGTTCTCCGTAGATACTTGAGAATATGCTTTACAGCTTGCCAATGTTTTGGTCCTAGATTTGATTGATATCGACTAACCATGCCAATTGAATAACAAATATTTGGTTTAGTACAAAGCATGGCATACATGAGACTTCCCACTGCAGAAGCATAAGGAACTTGTCTCATCATATTTTTTTCCTCTTGAGTCTTAGGCCTTTGGTCATCAGACAGAGGAACTCCATGTCTGAAAGGAAGCAATCCTTTCTTGGAATTTTGTATGCTAAAACGTTCTAGAACCTTATCTATATATCCAGCTTATGATAAGCCTAACATCTTATTCTTGCGATCTTGCAAAAGCTTAATCCCTAGAATAAAGTTAGCCTCACCCAAGTCCTTCATATCAAATTGACTTGACAACCAAACCTTTACTGATGACATTACTCCTACATCATTTCCAATGAGTAGAATATCATCAACATAAAGCACTAGGAACATTACTACTTTATCACAATGTCTTTTGTACACACATGGTTCATCAAGATTTTGCTCAAAACCAAATGACTTGATTGCTTGATCAAATCTGATGTTCCATGACCTAGATGCTTGCTTAAGTCCATAAATGGACCTTTTCAACTTGCATACCATATGCTCTTGGTTCTTAGCTATGAAACCTTTCGGTTGTATCATATAGATTTGCTCTTCAAGATTGCCATCGAGAAAAGCAGTCTTGACATCCATTTGCCAAATCTCATAATCATAATGAGTAGCAATGGATAAGAGAATTCTGATAGATTTAAGCATTGCTACTGGAGAAAATGTTTCATCGTAATCAATACCTTCTTTTTGTGTATACCCTTTCGCCACTAGCTTGCTTTAAAGGTTTCAACCTTTCCATCTATTCCTCTCTTCCTCTTGTAAACCCATTTGCAACCAACAGGTTTAATGCCATTAGGCACCTCTACAAGATCCCAAACTTGATTGGAATACATAGAATCTAATTCAGATTTCATAGCTTGGAACCAATGATGTGCATTTATATCATTCATTGCCTCTTCATAGCTGTAGGGATCTAATTCAGCCTCTATTGAGATAGCTTCATAAGTTTCTCCTAAACCTATGAATCTTATAGGAGGCCGAACGATTCTCCCACTACGACGAGGCACCTGTGTACTAGACATGTCATGAGTAGTATCTTTTGGTATATCTAATACAGCCACATTATCCCTAGTTTCATCAATTGGTTGTTCATTTACAGGTTTATTCATTTTAGCCAACACAACTCTACTTCTAGGAGTAAAATTATTCATATGGTCATTTTCCAAGAATTTAGCATTTGTATTAACAAAAACTTTGTTATCTTTACGACTATAGAATAAATAACCTCTAGTTTCTTTTGGATAACCTACAAGCAAACACACTTCTGATTTTGGTTCCAATTTATCAGGCTTCCCTTTTAACACATGTGCAGGATAACCCTAAATGTGAAGATATTTCATACTAGGCTTACGCCCACTCCACAATTCCATGGGTGTTTTGGGAACAGATTTTGATGGGACTAAATTCAAAAGATGTATTGCTGTATTTAAGGCATAACCCCAAAAAGAAATCGGTAAAGTTGAGAAACTCATCATGGACCGAACCATTTCTAAAAGAGTCCTATTCCTTCTTTCTGCTACACCATTCTGTTGGGGAGTTCCAGGTGTAGCCAATTGGGATACAATCCTATTTTGAGTTAAGTAATCCTTGAAAACCCCAAGAAGGTATTCACCACCATGATCAGATCGAATGGCTTTTATGCATTTACCCAATTGATTCTCTACTTCAGCCCTAAACTCTTTGAACTTTTCAAAAGCTTCGGACTTCCGTCTCATTAGGTACACATAACCATATCTTAAGTAATCATCGGTAAAAGTGATGAAATACTTATAACCTCCTTTTGCTTGGATTGACATAGGACCACATACATCAGAATGCACTAGCTCTAGCAAATCTTGAGCTCTTCTACCTTTCGCTTTAAAAGATCGTTTGGTCATTTTACCTTCCAAACAAGATTCACAAACTGAAAATTTATCAAAGTCCATGGGCTCTAAGAGTCCATCTTTGATCAGTTTTTGAATCCTATTTGAATTCATATGACCCAAACGCAAATGCCAAAGATATGCATCACTAGTAGAAGGAAACTTTATCTTTAATGATTTTATATGAGAGTTATTATCTAATTCAGAATTATATAAATCATGCTTATCAGGAGTTAAAATATAAAGACCATCCACAATATTGCCAGAACAGATAAACACTTTATCCTTCTTTATTACAACATTATCTTTCAAGATAACACAATATCCATGTTTACCTAAGTAAGTAGGAGAAATTAAATTCCTACGAACATTAGGTACATATAAACAGTCTTCTAATATTAGAACTCTAGATTTAAAACATAAATTAAACACTCCAACAGCTACAATTGGAATCCTTCTCCCATTAGCCAAAGTAAGAAACAACTCCCCTTCTTTAAACTTTCTGGTCTTCTGAAACCCTTGCAAGGAATTGCAGATATGATTAGTACATCCTGAATCCACACACCAGGAATCCGTGGGATTCTGTACCAAACATATTTCAAGAAGGAATGTATTAATCATACCTTTATTCTTGGCAGCCTTGAATATTGGACAATTTCTCTTCCAATGCCCTTTCTCACCACAATGGAAACACTTTCCTTTGATCTTCTTTCCTTTATCAGCAACCCCTAAGGCTATTTGTTTATCCTCTTGCTTGGTGAAGTCCTTCTTCTTCTTCTTCTTCTTCTTCTTACCCTTGCCTTTCGACTTAGGTTGAGAAGTAGAAGCTTCACCAACATTGGCTTCAACATTGGAAGTACCAAGTATGCCTTCTGCCGCTACCAATTCATTCATTAATTCAGACAAGGTATAAATCTTTTTATTCATATTATAATTAAGTTTGAATTCCTTGAATGATTCTGGTAGCGGCTGGAGTATCATATCCATTTGGGATTCTCCATCAATATCAGCACCTAAAACTTCCAATTTATTCAGATTAGAGATCATTGTAAGACAATGCTCCCTCACTAAAGTACCTTCAGCCATTTTAGTATTATAAATTTGCCTCATGGTCTCTTGCCTTGCAGAATGGCCTTGCTCACTAAACATCTCCTTCAGACTTAGCATGATGTCTGAAACTAGTTCTACATCCTGCATTTGATGTTGTAGAACATTTGAGATAGATGCTAGGATGTAGCACTTGGCCATCTCATTAGATTTCTACCAATGATCATATCGTTGTTTTTCCTCAGGAGAAGCATCTAATGAAGGAAAGCTGGGACATGGTTTAGTAAGAACATACTTATGCTCTTCAGCAGTAAGAACTATGTCCAAATTTCTTTTCCAGTCAACATAGTTGGATCCAGTCAGTTTGTTTTGATTAAGAATAGTAACAAGTGGGCTAAATGATGCCATGTTCTAAATCTGAAAACAATAAACATGAATATAATCAATAAACTGGACATTATCTATTTAGCATATAAACATATATTATAGAACCTTAATAAAACCATAATATAATATATGCAACGACAACCCAATCCCGCAATTAATATTCCTCGAAAGCGAGGTCATACCAATCACTACGATTAGGCGAGAAACATTCTCATTATTAATGCTATCATGATAACTCCTACCAAACAAAAATAATTTGTTATTTTCCCTTCAGCCTCTAAGTAATAATGACATAGCTCCAAAGGGAGGTTAACATTACACTTAGCCTAGTGTACACCATTGCCTAGAATCAATGTGAATCACCAAGTAACTCCACGGAAGCATGGTCGTTCTCAATGTTAAAACACATTTCATCTATCTTTAAGAAGTTTAACCTGTAGTACAATGAATCAAACACCCTCCAAAAGGAGCAAGGCATATACGTCAAGGCGAGGTGCTTAATCACACTACTTCAAATTGACAATAGAGGCCGTGAGATGCAACCCTTGTATCTCTCTCCCACTAGATGTTTTAAAGAAAAGGTTTTTAATTATAAAACATGCATAATCTAATTACACATAGTTTTAGTACTTTTACATGTGAAAACACTTAGAAAAATTTCTGATTTTATTTCTTTCGATCGATCAAATGTGCCCCTCGATTGATCGAAAAAATTAAAAAATTCGAACTTGACCTTCTGACTTGTTCGATTAATACTTGATTGACTTTCGATCGATCGAAAAACAGATTCGATCGATCGACCAGCAATCGAAAATCAATCTATTTGAAAAGTCTGATCACTGTTTCACTTGATCGATCGAAAGTGATTTTCGATCGATCGAAAATCGCGAAACTCAAATTTCCAAAAATTTTCTAAGGCAGTTTTCTTCGTGTTTTCTTGAACAAACAACTTTCAAACGAACATGATGGTCAGAGAATGATATCAAAACTGAAATTCATTGATGCTAAAGTATTAAAGATCAATTAAACATACTTAGATTCAAATTTAAACAACATCATAACATCAATATCAGTTTTTATCAAATCATAGTTTCATCAACCATGCAAAAAATTAAATGCATAATCTTCAAACAACATGAAACTATAAATTCTAATTCCAAAATTCACAAAACATGTTATACAATTCGAAATTGATGACCGCTCTGATACCATTCGATGGAAATAAGTACGTACGCAGCGGAAAAATAACGGATCTACATCATTCGAAGTTGATAACATGCGTTAAGTAAATTTCAGAATTAGAGAACAAGTGAGCATACCTTGAAGTGGTGAATTTCAAAACTGAAGATTGAAGCACTTAGGAATACTTTTAATCTTCACTCCAATTCTACTAACGCCCAAGAAGTGTGGACTCTCAATTGGTTACAAAGGGATGATTCGAGAGTGATATAGACTCACTACCACACCATTACAATGTTGTTTTTCTTACACAAAAAATTCTGTACGTTTTTCCCTTTGTATTTAACCAATTATCTAATTGGGCTGACCTTTTGGGCCTTTCCAATTGGGCTTAAGTGTGTGGCTTGGAGTGGGACCAAAAGGGACCAATAAGACACTAGCTCCAATGGACTTTAGGCTTTTCTGTCAACTCTTGACAAGTCCAAAGTTACCATTAACTATATTTAATACCACTATATAAATATAGTTGCACTCTAGGCCTTATCTATAAATTATATCCCAAGACTTTATTATACATGCAACCCCTTCATAAAATATTTGTAGTAATACAAAGTCATTAATGTAGATTGCCACTTTGTAAATTACTGCATCTTAATCCTTGAGTACCCGGTTTAATCCTTTTAAGTTATTTATCATATATTTATGAAATCCAATTCCATAAATATATACTTTAATCTTACTAAAGTGGTTAGGCCTAACTCTTTGAATAACAAACTCATTAAACGTATTTCAAGGGAATACTTTATATCTCCATTAAGAGACTATGAATTCTATCTTGAGAATACATGTTCCATCAACACTAAATGTGGCTGCCCAACATACTGAGATTTTGACCATTACTATAGATCTCACTCCTGATATATCAGAGCAACCTACACCTCATGATCAGGTCCATTATTCTCTCAGGATTAAAAGTTCATGCAAATACAGGTCGTGAGATTTATTATTCATTTGACAGTCATTAGGAAAATAATAAATCTCACAACGGTCCAGTTCAATATATCTTAACTCTTAAAACATATTAACACATCGACCAGAAGTTTCCATTTCCATGATCTAGACAAATCATCGTGATTGATATGTTATAGTTTTCGCAGATAAAATGCCCAATTTCATCACCGACTACGAACTATAATTCTGAGTTTACAAAGAACTTGTGATTTATATATTCTATGACTTTTCACATAAATCACATACTATGCATCTCATGGACTAAATGATTATGTCCAAATATTCATATTACCATTACTTCAGATAGTAAAAAAACAAATTCATTAAACAGAATATTAAGTCATACACAATGTCAAACTTAATATCATACATAGTATCATACAATAGGATTTAAGGGCACTAATCATAACACCTTTGTGCCCTCATAGGTTGTCTAGAGGACGGTCCATGCTTCCTTAGCAGTTTCAGTTGAGGATATCTTCTCGAACTCCTCATTGGTGACTGCACTGAACAGTGCATTCAATGCCTTGTTGTTGAAGTTTGCCGCCTTGATCTTGGCTTCATCCCAATCGGCCGGCGCTTCCTTTAGCTTAGTCCAGCCAATCTTTACAGCTTGCCACACCTTTTCATCTAAGGACTACAAAAAAGCTCTCATGCGTACTTTCCAGTATGCATAGTTAGTCCCATCAAATAAAGGAAGTATAATTAACGACTGTCCTCTATCCATGACAAATAGGGGTCAATGGATCAAACACAACAAAGATTAAAACCTAATTAGAGTGTGTCTGCTCTGATACCACTTGATCGGCCACAAACTGAATTGACCCCTTGTGATAGAAATTAATTAATTAATTAATTAATTAATTAATTAATTAGCCAAGTTATTAATTAATCAATTTATCAAGCAAACACGTGGTAGCACAAAAAAATCACCAAATAACTAAATATGCAATGGAAATTAAATGACACGGTGATTTGTTTACGAATGGGGAAAAACCTCGCGGCAAAAACCCCACTGGGCGATTTTCAGGTCACCACTCCCGAAACTCCACTATTATCAAATCAAGCGGTTACAAGTAAAGGAATCTCAACTACCTTACCAACCTACAGTTGAACCCTTACCCCAATACCCAATTGGACTTGATCTATAGTGACAGTTCCCACATTTGATGCACGGCTCCCAAGTACATGACTAACCAATGCGCGGATCCCAGTACGCGACTTCAACACCAACTTGAAGGAGAGGTTGGATGTAAAGTTTTTCAGTTCATCCTACACAATGAAGATCAGGAAGATGCTTGGTCACAAAACCCTTTGGTGCAAATACACAGCAACTTCTTTAGAGAAGATGAACTAGGTCAAGAACTTCGTCTTTGATCACAAATTGCTTGAACAGAGTTTGCTCAATACTTATGCAACTTGTGTACAATTTGACGACTCTTAAAATAATCCTTTTATATGTCTAGGGTTAGGAGAAAAGAAAGCCTAAAGACACATTCATGGATCCTAGGAAATTAGATCAGAAAATCTGATTTTATAAATCTCGACAGATAGCAGGTGTCGAGGAGCTATCGAGTAGGTGTCAAGCTTTAATGAAATTACACTTCAGCTTGTTTTTCTTGGATAGACTTGATGACTTCAACACTTGATCTTGAAACCTTGTTTCTTGAAGTATTAAAAACACCTAGAACTACCCAATTACAAGTAGAGTGCGTTTTATCAAAGTTTTAGCCAATTTACATAAACAAAGTTTTAGCCAATTTACATAAACAAATGACATATGTTCTTAACAAGTGAAAACACATATGTCCTAACAGATATCTTTCAATCCGACATTCCGATTTGGAAATTGGACATACCGTCACGACCGTTAGAACCTCAAGATCATTTTTATGATATGTAATAAATGAATTAATGCATGTAATGCAACTCTAAATTTCGGGTATATGAATGGTCATTCTAGCCATCTTCCTTGATTAAATTATGGGTGCAAAATCGAATGTCAGTAGAATGCCCCTTATTGATAGAGCTTGTAAAGCGAATGTCAATGTAAAAAAAAGACACTAATTTTAGCAGCCATGATTTAATCGAGGTTGACTTTTCAAAGATTACCTAGCCCTAGAACCTAAAACCTTGGAACATAGAACTAGTGTTTTGCTGTTTTGATAAAATGAAAATTAGGAATACTTGACCTACTTGATAACTGATTAAAAAAAAAAAATTCTTGAAATTTGAGGTGACTGAAAGGCTTCTCTATCTCAGTATGATTTTGTGGTGGATTGAGAGGCTTTTCTATCTCAATCTGCATTTACCTTGGAACCTAGGGTGATTGAGAAGCTTCTCTATCTCTGTCTTGAATTGTGATGACCAAGGGGCTTCTCTACCTTGATCTTGAATGGAATCCAAGGGGCTTCTCTACCTTGGAACCTAGGATGATTGAGAGTCTTCTTTTTCTCAATCTTGAATTGTGACAACCAAGGGGCTTTTCTACCTCGAAACCTAAGGTGATTGAGAGGCTTTTCTATCTTAATATTGAATTGTGACGACTAAGGGACTTCTCTACCTTAATCTTGAGTGGAAGGTAACCAAGGGGCTTCTCTACCTCGGAACCTAAAGTTTTTCTTGCAAAAGACCAAAATTTGTGATACCAATTGAACGTTCAAATAGTGTATAAAACACTATGAACGTTTAGACCCCCAATTACAAAATTATCAATTCAAGCTTAATGTTAAACAATATCTGTGTGGAAAATGAACATAAGCTAATAATAGAATTGATAAATAGTTTAAACCAATTAAACGATAGAGAAGCCCCGAGGGGCTTTTCTACCTCGAAACCTGGGGCGATTGAGAGGCTTCTCTATCTTAATATTGAATTGTGATGACTAAGGGACTTCTCTACCTTGATCTTGAATGGAAGGTAACCAAAGGGCTTCTCTATCTTGGAACTTGGGGCGATTGAGAGGCTTCTTTATCTCAATCTTGAATTATGACAACCAAGGGACTTCTCTACCTCGCTCTTAATGGAAGGTAACCAAGGGGCTTCTTTACCTCAGTACCTGGGATGATTGAGAGGCTTTTCTATCTTAATATTGAATTGTGACGACCAAGGGGCCTCTCTACCTTGATCTTGAATGGAAGGTATCCAAGGGGCTTCTCTACCTTGGAACCTAGGTCGATTGAGAGGCTTCTCTATTTCAATCTTGAATTGTAGCGACCAAGGGACTTCTCTACCTTGATCTGAATGGAAGGTAACCAATGGGCTTCTTTACCGCGGAACCTAGGATGATTGAGAGGCTTCTCTATCTCAATCTTGAATTGCGACAACTAAGGGGCTTCTCTACCTCAATCTGAATGGTAGGTAACTAAAGGGCTTCTCTACCTTGGAACTTGGGGCGATTGAGAGGCTTCTCTATCTTAATCTTGAATTGCAGTGACCAAGGGGCTTCTCTACCTCGATATGAATGGAAGGTAACCAAGGGGCTTCTCTACCTCGGACCCTAAAGTTTTTCTTGCAAAAGACCAAAATTTGTGATACCAATTGAACATTCAAATAGTGTATAAAACACTATGAACGTTTAGACCCCTAATTACAAAATTATCAATTCAAGCTTAATATCAAACAATATATGTGCGGAAAATGAACATAAGCTAATAACAAAATTAATAAACAGTCTAAACCAATTAAAATCACATCCACAACAGAAATTAAATGGCAAAGATTAAGGGAAGAGAGATGCAAAACACAAGGACAACACAACGATGTGTTATCGAAGAGGAAACCGAAGCCCTCGACATAAAACCTCTCCGCCGCCCTCAAGCGATCAATAATCTACTAAAAATTGTAGTTGGGAAACATGAACAGCAATAGACCTCTAAGCCTAATCTACCCAGTGTACCTAAGCCCTCCAAGCTTCTTGCTCCAACGAGGTTACGCCAAACCTTTGTCTTTTCTAGCTTACCGAATTCTGCTATAACCTATAGCATCAACCAATAACCATTGGTCCCTTCCTAACTGCATCCCAAAGCACCAAAAAACCTTCTCACAAATGTGGGTATGGTGAGAAAACAATTTGGCCAAGAACCTCTCAAGGATGTAACAATGGAGAGGGTGAAAGTAAAGGAATTTGAAGAGTCTCTATGTAAAGATTGTGGATGAGTCAATCTTATTTTTTTATAGGGTTTCTCTCTCAAAATTCTCTCTGGAAGCTCTCTACATTTCGTGGATATAAGGGTATTTATACTGGGGTGAGAAAGAAATGTGAAGAGTCAGTTTTTCCAAAACAGAGCTAGCTAGCGACTTGGCCTTGTGACTTGACTGAGTCGCGAGTTTAAGCCACGAGCTAACTGAATGGCCAATCTGGACTTTTTATCATATAGTGCTATAGCTGGCATGACGGTTCAGCTTCTCTGCATACTTCACTTGTGTGCATCTTCTAGCGGCTTGCCAGTCACGAGCCACCTGCGAGATCCAGTCACGAGTCCTTTACTGCACAGTCTTGAGTATTTCTTCACACTCTTTCACACATTACCCTTACATGATTCCCACCTAAATACAGGGTTTCTAAATGCTGGATTACAAGCAAATGTGGCATGGAATACAGCCAACAAGATGGTTGATTAAATTCAACCTTACAAACTTTAAATGATGAGTGCTTTGTTGTTCTATGATTTTGAGATGTGTGATTTTCCTCTCTCTCTCTCTTTATTTGAATTTCTCCTTTTAGAAAGAAAACCTTGACTGATTTTTATGAAGTCCTTTGAAAATTTTTCATCATTTATTATTATTATTATTTTAAATTTGTTGATGGAGATTTGTCCTTTGAGGATTTGTTCAGGAGATTTTTCCTTTCATGAAGATGTGTTGATGGAGATTTGTCCTTTGAAGTCACATTTTTTTTTTTTTTTGAAATTGATGTCATTTGCCTTTGAAAATTTTGAATTTTTTTTTTTGGAGAGTTGACTGAGTCAACTCAAGTTTGGCCTCATCTCTTTTGTTTCTTTTTTCTTTTTTCTTTTTTTGCTCTTCCCTCTTCTCTCTTCCTCCATTTTTACTATTCACACACTTCACCAACTTGCATTATCTCCCTCCTTACACAATTTCTTCTCTAAAAAAATCATTTTCCTGTGCTTCTCAACCTTCTTTCATTTATCTCCCTCAATATCTTTTTAGATCTTTGTGTTCTTGACCATTTTTGCCACAAACCCATTTTTGAAACCCATCTCCAAACCTCCAATTTTTTTTTTTTTTTTTTTTTGTTTTTTTTTTTTTGTATTGACAATGGAATCTTCCAATGGGCCTTCCTTTTTCACTTTTGATGGGAAAAACATATCACCCATCTCTTAAATGGAATGATGAAGAAGGGCTTCTTCAAGACCCCAAGACCCATGCACCACATTCCAAAATGGACTTTAAGGTAAGTTTTTCTTTTTCTTGATTTCTTTATTGGAAATTTGTTGATTTCATGTTTTATTGAAAGCTTGGTGTTGAGACATTGTCATTTGGTGGTTATTTGCTCTTGTTGATATTTTGCATTGTATGGTTGATCATGTTGTAATCTTGGCCTTAGGGCATTTTTGAATTGTTGAGCGATTTGGCATGGTGTAACTTGGACAATATTGATGACTCATGAAATTTGACAATGTATGTAGTTTGTGGTATTGTTGAATGTGTTTGGCTTGAATTTTGTGGGCATTGAAGTCCTGAAAATTTGATGTGTAGGCTTGGTTGAACAAATTCATTTTTGATGAATGTGGAAATTTCGTTGGAATGTTTAAGTCTTGTTTCATGAGTATGGAAATTTTTATGAACATGGGTATGAGAATATTTTTTTAAAAATTATGGTATGGATTTTTGTGTTAGACATGAAAAAAAATTGTGTCGGTCATAGACAAACTTTGGTTGTTCACTGGAGAAAATTTTTGACATAGAATTTTTTTGTTAGACATGAAATTTTGGTCGGAACAAAATTTTGGACATGGTCAAATTTTTTTTTAGGCATGAGATTTTTTTTTTTTTTTTGGTTTATTTTTTTCTTTGGAGTGAGTATTTTGTGAGCATCTTTGATGATGGGCCAACTTTGTTTTGCAAAACCTTAAGAGTCAAGGTAGCCTCTAGATGTTGAAAGGCATATGGGAGATATTGTCTCTAGATATTAAGAACATCATTGATGAAGCAGGCTTCCAGACTTTTTTCCAAGCTTTATTGAATCAGGATACTCATGAGTACAAAGATCTCCAGTTACTCCTTGTGTTAGAGCAGTTTGGGGACACTATGTGCACTTTCCATTTTCCAGGCATTGGTGAAGTGATGTTGACACCTTATGACTTCTCAGTCATTATTGGCTTAAGGATGGGAGGTGAAAGAATCATGGTCAATGACTTCCTCACTTCAAAAGAAATTAAAAATCTTTTGGGTGTGATGCCTTCAAAACAAAAGAGCAAAACTATCTCTTTGATGTGGCTGTATGAGAATATTAACAACTGTAAGACTATAGCAATCGACACACGCATGTTCATGCTTCTCTTCATTGGAACTTTCTTATGTCCAGATTTGGGTAGTATTGTGAGCTTGCGCTATTTGTGGAGTCTGAGGGATATTGGCCAGACCAAAAATTATGATTAGGGTGGCATGGCTTACACAGCCCTCTTGCATTTCATGACTCAACTTTCTAGGGGTAGTCTCTTAAGCTTAGGAGGTGCACCGTCTGTTTGGCAGGTGAGGTTTGAAATTTTTGGCTTTTGGCTATGTTGTAATGACGTATGTTGGTTTTTTCAAGTCTGGATGTATGAATACTTTGGGGTTAGTCCTCAAGTTTGGGAAGATATTGATGGCATGTATCCAAGGTTTCTTCGTTGGTTGCCCAAATACCGTTTGTCAATGCCTTCCAAGCGTTCTTTGGAAGTTTGGCCTTTTTTTTTTTTTTGTGGGATTTTGTGGTTAGTTAAGGTTTTTTGTGCTTGATTGTGGTTTGGTCATCTTTTCATTCCGGGTTCTTCGCAATTTTCAGATGTCTTTGGATCCTTGGCTTGGGTGTCAGAAGTATGCTGAGTATGAATAGGCTCAAGAGCTGAATGGTCATTAGGTATTGTTTGAGTATGGCCATGAGAGGTACTGGTATCTTAATGACTGAGTGTTGCCTTAGATGCAACACGTGTACCCTCTTACGAAGATTCCGGTTCCTCCTTGTCCCTCCATTTGGTTGGCTGACCTTCTAGCTAATGAAGAAATTGCTTGTGCTCAAGTCAGCCATGTTGTTTAAGGGACACTAGGAAACTATCATGAATTTGTTCAGACTCAATTACAAGGTTGTCTAGCTGGCATTCCCATAACCTCGATGATAGGACCAACGAACCTTCTTGCCTAGATGATAGTATAAGTCGCCTTTGTCCATCTTGCCACGTCATGGATGAAGTAAGACAAGCCATTCAATGAAGGATTTAATGCCTTAGGTAGTTACAAGACAGGCTGTCAAACCGTTGGAAGCTCATTAAAACCTACATCACTAAGCCTGATAGTGTTACAAAGACGCAATAAAGCCATAATAAAGGCCACAACGGCTAGGAGCAATGGAACCATATATAAGCACCCCCCAAGACCAAAAAAGGTACAAATTCTGATATTCCAATACGCTATTGCTCTAATATTTTATGAAAAAACCTTCACACTCTAACTTTATCATCAGAGACTCTGTGGTAGGCACCACACCGGCGACCACCTAAGGAAGGTCCTTAACAACGATTGCAAGAATAGCTAACGAGGTTACTGACCCATTTGGATGAGTCTACTTGACTGACCATTTTTGCTTCATCAGTTTAGCGCTATCTGTGGGAAAGATATTTTTGTACCTAGGTTCGAGAATGTAGTTCCATTCAACTTACAAGTCTAGATAGAGCCCAACACTCCCCAAGATTCTGTAGCATTAGCTATGTAAATCCAAACACTCACAGCCAGTGTGGAAGAGCTTACCCGACAAAACCAAGAAATGAGATTGATAGGCCAAAAACGAATTGACCCCTTGTGATGAATTAATTGATTAATTAGCCAAGTTTAATTAATTAATCAAATTAACATGCAAACGCGTGGTAGCACAAACAAATCACCAATTAAACTAAGTATGCAATGGAAAATAAATTGACATGGTGATTTGTTTATGAATGGGGAAAACCAACACGGCAAAAATCCCACCGGATGATTTTAAGGTCTCCACTCTTGAGAATCCACTATTATCACAACAAGTGGTTACAAGTAAAAGAATCCCAGTACCTTATATCAACCTACAATTGAACCCTTACCCCAATACTCAATTGGACTTGTTTTGTAATGACAATCACTCTTTGTAATGTACGGCTCCTAGTATATGACTAACCAAATGCGCAGATCCCAGTACGCGACTTCAATCACCAACTAGAGAAGGTTGTTGGCTACAAAGTTATTGAGTTCATCCAGATGATAAAGATCAAGAAGATGCTTGGTCATAAAACCCTACGGTGCACAAACGTAGCAACTTCTTCACAAGAATGATGAACTAGGGTAAAACTCTGTCTCTGGTCACAATTTGCTTGAACAAACTTTGCTCAACACTTGTGCAACTTGTGTCCTCTTTGACGGCACTTAAAATAATCCTTTGATATGTCTAGGCTTGTGAGAAAAAAAAGGCCCAAATATATAATCACAGATTAGAGTCAAAATAGAACTGAAAATCTGTTTTTCTTAAACCTCGACAGATGCCTAGCTATCGAGCTGCTGTCGAGCCACGGAGCTGATCAACTCTTTAAACCTCGACAGATGGCTAGCTGTCGAGCTTTAATGACAGACACTTTCTTGGCTTGAAACTTGGACATACTTGCATGGCTTCAACACTTGAACTTGAAACAAAGTATCTTGAAGTATTAAACACATCCTAGTGTTGGGATTTTGTATCTCATACAAAAACACACGCAGCGGAAGCAACAAAAACACGGATCTACTTCAATCATGAAAGATAAACATGTAACCATGAATTACTAGAATCAAAGAATAGAAAGCGTACCTTGGTGCAGTGAATTTCAAAACCAAACTTGAGAATACCTTCAATCTTCATCTCAATTCCACATGGTGCCCAAGATGTGTGGTCTCTCAATCAGTCTTTTGTACATAGATTCCCAAAGAAAAATCCTTCTCCTTCTCCTTGTGGAGAAAAACTGATTTCTTTTTCTTTTCATCTTACGTACGTTAAAACCATTCCATAGTTTCTTTATTTAATAACACTTATTAAATAATGACTGATTTCTAATTGGGTTAGCCTTTTGGGCCTACCCAATTGGGCTTTAGTTTGTGGTTGAGATGGGACCAAAGGGACCAATAAGACACTAGCTCCAATGGGCCTTGGGCTTTTCCGTCAACTCTTGACAAGTCCAAAGTTACCATTAATTATATTCAATACCACTATAAGAATATAATTGCACTCTAGGCCTTATCTATAAATTATTTCCCAAGACTTTATTATACATTCAACCCCTTCATTAAAATATTCGTAGTAATACAAAGTCATTAATATTGACTGCCACTTTGAAGGTTACTACATCTTAATCCTTGAGTACCCGTTTAATCCTTTATGTTATTCATCATATATTTATGAAATCCAATTCCATAAATATATACTTTAGTAACTCTTTACTAAAGTGGTTGGGCCCAACACTCTGAATAACCAAACCCATTAAACTTATCTCAAGAGAATATTTTATATCTCCGTTAAGAGATTATGAATTCCATCTTGAAATACATGTCCCATCAACACTAAATGCGGCTGCCCAACATACTGAGGTTTTGACCATAACTTATAGATCTCACTCCTGATATATCAAAGCAACCTACATCTCATGATCAGGTCCATTATTTCTCAGGATTTAGAGTTGATGTAAATAGAAGTCGTGAGCTTTATTATTCATTTGACAGTCATTAGGAGAATAATAAATCTCACAGCGGTCCAGTTCAATATGTCTTAACTCTTAAAACATATCAACATACCAACTAGAAGTCTCCACTTCCATGATCAAGACAAATCATCTTAGTTGATATGTTATAGTCTTCGCAGATGAAATGCCCAATTTCATCACCGACTACGAACTAAAATTCTGAGTTTACAAAGAACTTGTGATTTATATCTTTCTGTGACTTTTCACATAAATCACATACTATGCATCTCATGGACTAAGATAATGTCCCATTAGTTCATAAATGGTCTCATGCAATTAAACAACTTAATTATTCATGACATGCCAATAAATTGGATTTTAGGGCACAAACCCTAACAATCTCCCACTTGCCCTCAAAGACAATTTACCACTTATCCGACACTTATCTCCCTATAGAGTAATTCATAGTCACTCTAAGGCAAGGCTTGGAAACAAGTTTCAGCCAGATTTAATGCATAAATCATCTTTTCTACTACTATACTCACGTATTCATATCTTCTCAAATGAGATGATACTTACGCTTGATGTGTATCTTCACCACCTAGGATGAACACATATCTTGAAGTCCAACTTCATGAATCACAATCAAACTAAGAGTCAGTATTCGTATGTCCAGTTACTATCAAAACCTTACTTTTGTGGAAAAGTATATAATCCCTCATTCTCCTAAGATATTTGAGTATATGCTTTACTCCCACTAAAATAAGTGATCTTTGATTCACTTGATATTTGCTTACTATGCCCACCGCAAAATAGACATTTAGCCTAGTATTTAGCATAGCATAAAGACTTCCTATCGATTTGATATAAGGAACCGTCTTATATGCTCTTCCCTTTATATATGTCTTAGGACTATAGTCCTATATAAAGGAACTTCAAACTTTAAAAGGAAAGAATCCTTTCTTAAAGTATTTCATGCTATACTTGGCTAGACACTAATCTATTTAAGCAATTTAAGATAGACCAACATCCTAATTTCTGAATTTTAACAAAGTTATAATTCTTAGGATGTGACTAGTCTTTCCCAAGTACTTTATATCCAACTGGACTAGACAACCAAACACTCTTTGATGACAATAACTCTATATCATTCTAAATGATTAGAATGTCGTCAACATACATTAAGAAATTTATTATTCTATATAGCTTTACACACATAAGGCATTTTAAATACTTGATCAAAATCAAACAATTTGATTTCTTGATCAAAGATGATATTTTATGATTTAGATGCTTGCTTTAGTCCATAAATGGATTTTAAGCAACTAGCATACTAAACACTACTGGTTCTTTGTTATAACAAGTCTAGTTACATCATATAGATGTCTTCCTCAAGATTGCTACTAAAAGAAGCTTTCTTGATATCCATTACCATATTTCATCCTAATGAAATATAATGGATAAGAGAATCTAGATAGAGTCAAACTAGACTATTGTGAAAAAATCTTTTCATAGTCGAAACATTTCTTTTTGAATAAATCTTTTCCCACTAGTCTTGACTTTGAAGGTTTGCACCTTCAAATCTATCAATCTCATTTACTTGTAGACCTATTTGAAAACAATAGGCTTAATGCAATTAAGCACCTCTACAAGTTCTAGACTTTAAATAGAATCTAATTCTATTCTCATAACCTTGATCAGTAATCCATATTCATATCATCTATTGCCTTTACGTAGGACCGAGGATCAAATTCATATCCTTGTGGAATGACTTCAAAAGTTTATCCCAAAAGTATGAATTTATTTGGTAATCCTCCCACTACGATATTGTACCGTGTATTAGCTATATATCTAGAATAATGTATTGTGGTGTATCTAATACAACCATCTCATTTCCAAATATACTTTATAGTTGTCCTATAACAAATTTTGACATTTTTCTTCTAGAACAAAATCTACCTTTACTTTGAAAGAGCCCTATTCCTCCTTTATGTATGCACTAACTTAAAGATGTCATTGAAACTTTATTCCTTTACAAAAAGAACCCTAGATCATATTATCCTCTAAATAGAATTCATAGATTGTGAATATAACAAAATAATGGTTCTAAAAGCCCATCTTTCACCAATCTTGAATACCATTTAGATTAATAAGATCTAGATATAAGTGCCAAAATATACAAAACCAAAGGATGGAAACTTTCTCTTTAAAAAGTAAAACATATAAATTTCCATCTAGAAAACAATCATGGACAATGCTTAGCTTTACCAAAACAGAAAAAATTTCCTTTTGGTCATGCTTTTGAGACTAATTTCCTTTTGGCAATTACTAGGGCAACTAACTTGTCCATCTGTTTGGTATTATAATTCCTCTTCTTATCACCCTTACCTTTCGGTTTAGGCTAAGAATTTGAATAAATCATATTGATCCTAGCCTTAGCTTTTAGGATGTCTTCTGTTACATAGAATTCATTAATCAATTCAGATAATATAAAAAGAATTTATTTTCAAAACAATCTGAATTGATCAAATGATTCTAACAAGGACTTATGGATCATATCCATATGAGATTAACATTTAATCTCTACATCCAAGAATTCCAATTCATTTTAAGATTAAAACATTTTCATAAAATGATATAGAATTGGAACTCCTTAAGCCTTTTAGCACTCAATATGATTCATACCAAACATCTCATTTAGACTTGATATAAAGTCTAAGTTAGTACTAACTCTTGCATCTCATGCAGTAGCACAATTGAGATAGAAGCCAATATAACATATTAGCATTTCAATGGAGACTATGATCATATCATAAGCTATCTTCCATAAATGCATCATGTATAGGAAATTATGACAATGCTGAATCAAAACATGAATATTTACTTCAGCTCCTTTAAGCACCATGTCCAAAATTATTTCTTAGTTAATGTGATTCAACTAAAATAGTAGCTAGAGGACAAAATTTATGACAACTTTATTTTGAGACCTTGAACTTAAATACCAGGACATTATCATTTTGCACCATAACCATATAATATGGAACCCGAAAACATACTATACTAGGTGCAACGACAACCTAATCCCGCAATTAATATTCCTCAGCATAGAGTGAATATCAATCACTATGATCAGGCGAGAATTATTCTCTTTATTAATGCTATCATGGTAACTCTTACCAAACAAAAATAATTTGCCGCTTTTCCTTTGGCCTCTAAGTAATAATAGCAAGAACTCAGCATAGAGGATGCTATCAAACTTAGTCTAGTGTACACCATTGTCTAGAATCATGTGTAGCCACATTTCATCCCTTTAACAGGCTTATTTTGTAGTACCATGATAAAAACACCCTCCGCATGGAATGCAAAGCTCGAGGCTAAGACAAGGTGTTTGATCAAACCACTATAAACCAGGAAATTCAATCTTGTAGTACCATGAAATAAACATCCTCCGCATGGAACGCAAGGCTCGAGGCCAAGACGAGATGTTTACCCCACACCACTATGAACCAACAATGGAGGCCGTGAGATCCAACCCTTGTATCTCTCTCCCACTAGAAATTTTAAACAAGTGAAGTGTCTTGAAATCACTGTGATCTAATCACAATTTTAACCCTACACATCAAATGTGTTTAATTGTTTAAATTCAATGTGATGTAACTATGTCACGTCACAATAGCATAACGAACATTCACACAATCACAAAGAAGTTTAACCTTGTAATCCGTGAAGTAAATACCCTCCGCATGGAATGCAAGACTCGAAGTCAAGACAAGGTATCTATTCACATTACAATAAACTTAACAAAAGGGTTATTTCAGCACTCCCACTCGTTATTTGGGTTTTTCTTAAATAATTGTGATCCCATCACAACTAATATCCTTGCACTTGATAAAGACTCTAATCTTATTAGAATCACTAACTAAAATGGAAGTCCTAAACTATTTAGGATTCCTTAAACACTAACGAATCAAAAATTAGTTATATAGAACTCTATCCTTAATTTACTTAATTTACTAGATAAAGTATTCTAATCTCATTAGAAACTATATAACTTTAATTAGAATTTTAATCTCATTAAAAACCTCTAATTAAAATAAATTAAGGACTATTAATCATAAAATGATTTAGTACCAAGAGTTCTATTAAACTAACATCTTTGATCTCATTAGGTCTTTTAGTTAGAACTATGTGTAATCTAATCACACATAACCTTGCTCTAAAAAAACTTGAAAACACTTAGAAAAAATTCTAATTTTCTTTCTTTCGATCGATCGAATGTACCTCTCGATCGATCGAAAAAATTAAAAAATTCAAACTTGACCCCCTGACTTGTTCGATCGATACTCGATTGCCTCTCGATCGATCGAAAAACAAATTCGATCGATCGACTATCAATCGAAAATCAATCCACTTAAAAAGTCTGATCACTGTTTCACTCGATCGATCGAAAGTGATTTTCGATCGATCGAAACTCGTGAAACTTGAATTTCCAGAAATTTTCTAAGGCAGTTTTCTAGGGTTTTTCTTGAACAAACAACTAATCGTTTCTGAGTTCTCTTCCAAAAACACCTTTTTGATTTTATCAAGGAAGATTTTCAGATCTAACATTAGGGTTTTCAATATATATCACATATATAAATCATGGTATATGAATTCCAACGCTAATATCATGGAAAGAAAATTGTACAATCTATTATAGCGTTTACTCAGTAGATTCGCTCCATGAAACTTAAAGACACTGTCTAATTATCTTGCACAGTATATTGAGTTTCACGAATCTTAATGATAGAAATACAAAAATTCATAAAACCATGATTATCAAAACATGTCTACACAAAAGAACACACTCAAGGACACAATTATGCAGAAAATTTTACTGCAGAAAATTAAATCACCAAGAAAACGTTTTTTCTTTGATTCTAAAATTCAATCACATGTTATACAAGCATGATATTGAAGACCGCTCTGATACCATTGTTGGGTTTTTGTATCTCATACAAAAACACACGCAGCGGAAGCAACAAAAACACGGATCTACTTCAATCATGAAAGATAAACATGTAACCATGAATTACTAGAATCAAAGAATAGAAAGCGTACCTTGGTGCAGTGAATTTCAAAACCAAACTTGAGAATACCTTCAATCTTCATCTCAATTCCACATGGTGCCCAAGATGTGTGGTCTCTCAATCAGTCTTTTGTACATAGATTCCCAAAGAAAAATCCTTCTCCTTCTCCTTGTGGAGAAAAACTGATTTCTTTTTCTTTTCATCTTACGTACGTTAAAACCATTCACATAGTTTCTTTATTTAATAACACTTATTAAATAATGACTGATTTCTAATTGGGTTAGCCTTTTGGGCCTACCCAATTGGGCTTTAGTTTGTGGCTTGAGATGGGACCAAAGGGACCAATAAGACACTAGCTCCAATGGGCCTTGGGCTTTTCCGTCAACTCTTGACAAGTCCAAAGTTACCATTAATTATATTCAATACCACTATAAGAATATAATTGCACTCTAGGCCTTATCTATAAATTATTTCCCAAGACTTTATTATACATTCAACCCCTTCATTAAAATATTCGTAGTAATACAAAGTCATTAATATTGACTGCCACTTTGAAGGTTACTACATCTTAATCCTTGAGTACCCGGTTTAATCCTTTATGTTATTCATCATATATTTATGAAATCCAATTCCATAAATATATACTTTAGTAACTCTTTACTAAAGTGGTTGGGCCCAACACTCTGAATAACCAAACCCATTAAACTTATCTCAAGAGAATATTTTATATCTCCGTTAAGAGATTATGAATTCCATCTTGAGAATACATGTCCCATCAACACTAAATGCGGCTGCCCAACATACTGAGGTTTTGACCATAACTTATAGATCTCACTCCTGATATATCAAAGCAACCTACATCTCATGATCAGGTCCATTATTCTCTCAGGATTTAGAGTTGATGTAAATAGAAGTCGTGAGCTTTATTATTCATTTGACAGTCATTAGGAGAATAATAAATCTCACAGCGGTCCAGTTCAATATGTCTTAACTCTTAAAACATATCAACATACCAACTAGAAGTCTCCACTTCCATGATCAAGACAAATCATCTTAGTTGATATGTTATAGTCTTCGCAGATGAAATGCCCAATTTCATCACCGACTACGAACTAAAATTCTGAGTTTACAAAGAACTTGTGATTTATATCTTTCTGTAACTTTTCACATAAATCACATACTATGCATCTCATGGACTAAGATAATGTCCCATTAGTTCATAAATGGTCTCATGCAATTAAACAACTTAATTATTCATGACATGCCAATAAATTGGATTTTAGGGCACAAACCCTAACACCTTCATCTTGGGGTGAACGTCAAAACACCCCTTACTCATGCTTTGCAAAGGGTCTGAGGTTCCTGAATATGGTGATGACATTTGTCTTACATCCCTTGTCTCACTATAATTTTATTACTGAGTGTCGTGCTCGTTTTTTGTTATCTCTCCTTGAGGGGCTTACCATTAACTTTCCCTCTCACTTCATACTCTCACTTATAGAGGTCTATAAGGGAGAGGTGCAGAACATGGATGTGGGGTTGCATCAGTTCATTTTAACCTTTTCATCAAATGGATCTCATTGAACTTAGTATATTAGTATTTCATTTTTCTTGATGATGAAAATCTTTCACGTAATTTAAGATCTAGTTTTTATGTATTTTCAGAAACATCTACTTTTTAAGATATTGACTCATACTCACCGATTTTTTTTTTGGTGCTGATCTTCGAGGTATACATATTGTAGTCACACTGGAGCTTATCTCTGATGTACTGCATGTCTCGAGGGTATCACATCCTAATTACCCTGACTGTCCTCGTCTTAAGACTGTGTTTAAAGACAAACTCATGTCTCTCTTTTGTGAGATGCCTTCATCTTAGGGTGAATGTTTGCTTAGGCTTTGCAAAAGGTCTAAGGTTCCTGAATATGGTGATGACATTTGTATTACATCCCTTGTCTCACTATAATTCAATTTTTGAGTCTCGTGCTCGATTTTTGTTATCTCTCCTTAAGGGGCTTACCATTGACTTTCCCTCTCACTTCATACTCTCCCTTATAGAGGTCTATAAGGATACAGTGACTTGTGATAAGCTTATTTTTCCTTCTGCTATCACGAAGATCATTCGCCATGCTTTTGTCTCCTATCCAGAGTCTGCTCACTTCTTTATCATGGGTGCCATTAGCAACGCGTTCGTTAGACAGAGCGAGGCCCAGCTTCGATCAAAGCGACCACAGACTTAGACGGTAACTCCTTCAGCCCATTCTACTCCATCCACCTTCCGCTCCTTCTTCTACAGGCAATGTGACGCTAGAGGCCATCATGGCTCAGCTTGAGTGCATGGATGCTTTCCTTGACACACTCAATGATGAATTGTGTCAGGCAAACACCCGTGTTGGTCATATTGCACGAGGATAGGCTATCATGGGTGGTTTCACCGCATCTCCATCTCCATCTCCATCTCCACAGGCTTTAGAGGATAAGGACGATGATGATGACTCCAGTGATGCTGATGTTGATGAGGATAAGGATGCTAGCTCTTCTAGTGATGAGGAGATGACTGCTTGAGTGACTTGCCCTTTGTCATTCATGACAAAAAGGGGAAGTAGTTTTGAGTATGAGAGTAGTCACATACTTAGGGGGAGAGTTAGCATGGGACTTTTTGTTAGGGAGAGTGTTTATTCTTTTTGAGGGATGTAGTGAGAACTTATGTATCTTTTTCTTTTCTTTATCTTTTAGATACACTGTTCTTGTACATTGGTTTTGTGACCAATTAGTGATAGCAAACCTTGTATTCATTTGATCTATATATATTTGATGAGATTGATATTACATTTTTCACCTATCTCTCCATGTGTTGTTTCTTTTATCTCTTTATACACATGCTTCTTATTTATTGTATGTAATCTTTTATTTCTATTTCACACTAAGATGCCTTGATGAGTTTTGTTTAAAATGTTTCAGAAATACAGGTTGTCAAAATCTTCCATGCCATGAACTCTCTTCTTGCAAATTTTTTCACGAGTTTGTGTTAGGGTAGATTTTATTGTATTCAACAAGTGAGTATGAGTTGAGTGATTTATGACTTCTCTCATATTTCATTTGTTTGTTGTGGTTTCATCACGGATTGCCAAAGGGTGAGATTGTTAGGACATATGTGGATCATCTTAAGAACATATGTCATTTAAAATTGGCTAATCTTTTGACAAAACACACTTTACTTGTAATTGGGTAGATCTAGGATGTGTTTAATACTTCAAGGAACAAGAATTCAGTAGATAAGCTCG
>NW_027069531.1:192411-246855 GCF_002906115.3 Quercus suber | reverse complement strand
CATATTCAATATCCCTCAGCATAGAGTGAATATAAAATACTATGATTGATTGAGAACTATTCTCATCATTAGTGCTATCATGATAACTCTTATCAAACACTAATAATATGTCGTTATACATTTGGCCTCTAAATAATTATAGTAAGAACTCAGCATAGAGGATACTATAATATTTAGTCTAGTGTATATCATTGTCTAGAATCATGTGTAGCCACATTTCATCCCCTTAACAGGCTTATTTTGTAGTACCATGATTCAAAACACCCTCCGCATGGAATGCAAAGCTCGAGGCTAGACAAGGTGTTTGAACAAACTACTATAAACCAAGAAATTCAATCTTGTAGGACCATGAAATAAATACTCTCTGCATGGAATGCTAAGCTCAAGGCAAAGGCAAAGTATTTATTCCACACTACTATGAACCAACAATGGAGGCCGTGAGACCCAACCCTTGTATCTCTCTCCCACTAGATGTTTTAAAAGAAAGGTTTTTAGTTTTAAAACATGCATAATTTAATTACACATTGTCTTGCCCCTTTTACATGAGAAAACACTTAGAAAAAATTCTAATTTTCTTTCTTTCGATCGATCAAAAGTGCCCCTCGATCGATAGAAAAAATTAAAAAATTCGAACTTGATCCTCTGACTCTTTCGATTGATACTCAATTGCCTCTCGATCGATCGAAAAATAAATTCGATCGATCGACTAATATCGAAAATCAATCGTTCTAAAAGGTCTGATCACTGTCTCATTCGATCGATCGAAAGTGATTTTCGATCGATCGAAAATCGCGAAACTCAAATTTCCAGAATTTTTCCTAAGGCAGTTTTCTTCATTTTTCATGAACAAACAACTTTCAAATGAACATGATGGACAGAGAATGATGTCAAAACTGAAAATCATTGATGTTAAAGTCTTAAAGATCAATTTAACATACTTAAATTCAAATCTAAACAACATCATAACATCAATTTCAATTTTCATCAAATCATAGTTTCAATAACATGCAGAAAATTAAAACACAATCTTCTAACAATATGAAACTATCATCTCCAATTCAAAAATGCACAAAACATGTTAAACAATACGAAATTGAAGACCGCTCTGATACCATTTGATGGAAATTAAAGATGAGTGCAGCGGAAAATAAGTTTTAAATGGATCTACTTCATTCGATATTGATAACACGTACTAAGTAAATTTCAGAATTTTGAGAACAAGAAATCGTACCTTGAAGCGGTGAATTTCAAAACCAAAGATTGAAGTACTCGGAAATACTTTTAATCTTCACTCCAATTCTACTAACGCCCAATATGTGTGGTCTCTCAATTGGTAACAAAAGGGATGACTAGTGAGTGACAAAAACTCACATACACACACCACTTCACAATGGTGTTTCTTACCCTCTGAAAAATCTGAACGTTTTTCCCTTTGTATCTAACCAATTCATCTAATTGGGCTGGCCTTTTGGGCCTTACCAATTGGGCTTAAGTGTGTGGCTTGGAGTGGGACCAAAAGGGACCAATAAGACACTAGCTCCAATGGGCCTTGGGCTTTTTTGTCAACTCTTGACAAGTCCAAAGTTACCATTAACTATATTTAATACCACTATATAAATATAGTTGCACTCTAGGTCTTATCTATAAATTATATCCCAAGACTTTATTATACATGCAACCCCTTCATAAAATATTCGTAGTAATACAAAGTCATTAATGTAGACTGCCACTTTGTAAATTACTACATCTTAATCCTTGAGTACCCGGTTTAATCCTTTAATGTTATTCATTATATATTTATGAAATCCAATTCCATAAATATATACTTTAGTCTTACTAAAGTGGTTAGGCCTAACTCTCTGAATAACAAACTCATTAAACTTATCTAAAGGGAATACTTTATATCTCCGTTAAGAGACTATGAATTCCATCTTGAGAATACATGTTCCATTAACACTAAATGTGGCTGCCCAACATACTGAGGTTTTGACCATAACTTTAGATCTCACTCCTGATATATCAAAGCAACCTACACCTCATGATCAGGTCCATTATTCTCTCAGGATTAAGAGTTCATGCAAATACAAGTCGTGAGATTTATTATTCCTTTAACAGTCTTTAGGAGAATAATAAATCTCACAGCGGTCCAGTTCAATATGTTTTAACTCTTAAAACATATTAACACATCAACCAGAAGTCACCACTTCCATGATCAAGACAAATCATCATAATTGATATGTTATAGTCTTCGCAGATGAAATGCCCAATTTCATCACCGACTGCGAACTATAATTCTGAGTTTACAAAGAACTTGTGATTTATATCTTCTGTGACTCTTCACATAAATCACATACTATGCATCTCACGGACTATGTGATAATGTCCGAATATTCATGTTACTATTATTTCAGATAATAATAAAACAAATTTATTAAACATAATATTAAGTCATACATAATGTCATACACAATGTCAAACTTAATATTATACATAGCATCATACAATAGGATTTAAGGGCACTAATCCTAACACCAATAGCATAGGAATGAAGTGGGAGCAGTTCTAGTATCCCCAAAGTGTCAGCAAATCCCTGTTTTAGTTAAGCTGAATTTTGGTTGCACCAACAACGTCATAGAGTATGAGGCGCTCATAGTAGGCCTGAAAGTTACCTTAGAGTTCGACGTGTACAAATTAAGTGTCTTTGGAGATTCCCTGTTGATCATCTCCCAAATAGAGGGGAAGTGGCAAGCCCGAGACAATAAGTTGATTCCGTATCAAAAGTGCACTAACCACCTAATCCTAAAGTTTTGGAACATTACCTTGCTTATCTGCCTCGAGCACATAACCTGTTTGCAGATGCTTTAACACCTTAGCTAGCATAGTTAAGTTGGCAGAAGGAGATGATATGCGACAATTGCGCATAGAGGTCTACAGTGTGCTAGCCTATTACGTGAATATCAAAGAATGCATGAACGTCAAAGATGAAGTTAGCAGGAAGCCATGTTACCATGATATCAAGGTTTATATCAGAGATGGTAAATACCTGTCTGGAGCCACAGATAGTGAGTGGAAATTCATCAGGCGCATGGTGTGCCAATTCTTCTTGAGTGGGAAGTCTTGTACAAGAGGAACCATGATACAAATCTGCTTCGATGCAAAGACGCCCATAAGGCTAACCATTTGATGGAAGATGCATGAAGGCTTGCTTGGAGCCCATGCCAGTAGACCCTTATTGGCCAGAAAAATTATGAGAGCTGGCTACTATTGGCACACCATGGAGAGCAATTGCATCAAGCATGTAAGGACGTGCCACCATTGCCAAGTCTATTAGAATAGAAAGAATGTTCCTCCTCAGCCTTTACACTTTCTAACAGCGCCATGGCCATTTTCAGCTTGGGGAATGGACATCATCGAACCCGTGATTCCAAAAGCCTCTAATGGGCATGAGTATATCTTGGTGGCCATCGATTACTTCACCAAGTGGGTGAAAGTTGCTTCCTATAAGACATTCCCTAAGCTGTGGTGGACCAATTCTTCAAACAAAACATCATTTGCCACTACGGCATACCAGTAGAGCTCATTACCAATAATAGGAAGAACCTAAATGGAAAAATTATCAAGCTACTTTGCCAACAATTCAAGATTGAACACCAAAATTTAGTTCCCTACCATCCTCAGATACAGTAGAAGCCACCAACAAGAACATAAAGAAGATCTTGCTATTCGCCTTGTGCGCCTATCGCACTTTTGTTTATACTTCCACAGGTGCAACCCCATATTCCTTAGGCTACAGCATGAAAGTCATCCTCCTTGCAGAGGTAGAGATCCTGTATCTCAGAATCTTATCACTGACAGAGTTGTTAGAAGATGAATTGGCCCATTCCCGATATGAGCAATTGAACATGGTAGACGAGAAGCACATGACCGCAATGTGCCATGGATAGTCGTACCAACACTGCGTTGAGTGAGAATTCAACAAGAAAGTTAGACCCAGAGTCTTTGAAAAAGGCGACCTAGTCTTGAAAAAACGCAACCAGGCCATGCCTGATTACAAAGGAAAGTTTGCCCCGACCTACGAGGGCCCATATGTGGTGAAAATGGCCTTCTTCGAAGGAGCCTTGATTCTAGCCAACATAGATGGGCATGACTTTAATATACCCACCAATTTTGATGCTATCATACAGTACTTTGCATAAGGGACCCTCCAAGTGCAACCTCTTTTCTACATCCCTATGTAAACAGACGAAAAAGCCCTCCCCCCCCCCCCCCCCCTACCCAAAAAAATCAAAAAAAGAAGAAGAGTAAAAATACCAAAACAATATATGAAAAGGTAGATTGAAAACCTGAAAGGGTGGTTTATGAAAAAGGAGAGTAAAGAAAGAGCATGAGAGAGCCTGCTAGATTGAAAACCCATAAAGGTAGTCTAGGCAAAAATTAAGACAATTTTAAAAGAAAATTTAGTTAGTCAAATCCGCTTAGGTTTATGATCAAGATCAATGGAAGAAAGTGTGCACTCTCTTGGGTTGCTCTATGTTCAAGACATACGTGGCCCGCTGTGGTTTTATTCTATGATTTTATGGCCCATGCCAATGGAAGATGTACCCCAATGGAAAAGGAAAAGATTCATCTAGAATAAGATGTATCATTTGGAACCTGAGATATTGATATGCATAGACTTACATTTACCATTTATTTGTATGATCTTGCATTTTCAAAGCATTTGTGAACATATTCATTAAACATGCCTGTTTTGTGCCTTTCTAATCCTTTCATGCATTCATCATTATGCATCCAAAACACAAATCTCACAAATATAAATATCTCCTAATAATCAATATACGAAAAAACATCTTTGTTTACACCTATTTTCTATTTTTAAGCATGCCTCGCAAATTAGACTATGCTTTAAAAACCCAAAAGTGGAAGGCCGTACGCAGTTGCCTAGCAATTTATGACGGACTTTTCCATAGGTAGAATACTAACTATATAGCTCATATGGAGAAATGAAAAGAAACAGAAAGACTCTTGCAAGTCAAACATAGCCCAAACGGTCTACCACAGTCCTACATGGCACCTCAAAGCCGGTGTGAGAATCGGATCATCCAAAGAATGAGTACAAACTAATCCAACTGCATTAAAGCCCAAGTCTCTGGCAATCTCTCTAAGTTAGCCATATGAATGTTCAAGTCGAACCAGCTCCCTCTCCATACTAAGACTTGAGGTGTAACCCTCCTCTGTATCAAGCAAAGCCTGCAAGGTGCAAAACTCTGCAATAGCACCTCTCGATGCCTTTTCCTTCTTAGCTACCTCTACCTGAAGGCAACGAAAAGCTAACTATGGCTCACTAGGCTCATTAGCTGGCCCTTGCTCCAAGCTCAAAGTGCAATGAATAAAGGATCTAGCCTCCAATAGCCTTAATGCTAAATCATCAGCCATCTTGCTCACCTCAATGCAACTGGCCTCCACTATGGCTTTCTCCTCATCACTCGTCTGGCCCAAGACAGTGAATTAAGATTTGCAGCTCACTCTCCAAACTAGTAAATCAAGATATCAGTGAATGCACTCTGCCTCTGTAGTTAAAGAAGTCGAACTCCTCTGCTTAAGCTTTGTTCTAAGGGTGGCAAGCTCAGCCTCATAAGCTATCCCCATCTCATCATAATTCTCTATTGTAGCAACAAGAAGCTCCCTACAACGATCCCTATCCCTGATAGCCTTTGTCAGGCACTCTCTCAAGTCTCTAAGAGTAATCTTAACTCTAACCTCAAAATCTAGAGCATAATCCCTCAATATATCAGTCGGGCAGTAGGGATCAATAGGATCTGGAAACGATAGATCAATAATGAAGCATAGATCCCTGCTGGTCCTCCACTTTCTAAACTCCACAGTGGACCACTCATAATCATCCTAAGACAAGTAGGATAGTCGGTAGTTGACTTGCGCTCCTACTAGAAATCCAAAGCGCGATTAGTAATGACCATGTCAACATCTTAGAGCCCAAAATCACAAGTGATGATAGAAAGATCACTAAATCGAGGGACATGCTGATCACCCCCAAACTGCCTTAAGGCCTACCTGGAAAATACCCTGTACAACCCCAGAAGCCTACTGAAGGGATGCCAAGAAAACCAACAAAATGGGTCCAACCCTGCCACCTAGCAACTCCCCACTTAACTCTCTAGGTCTAGTTAGTGGAACGCAAGCCAAACAAATACCGCAACCAACCAACAATGTCCCTAGTAAAAGGAAGATTAAGAGCCCCAGTGATCTTAACATTATTCTTCGTCAAGAACCCAGTAGGCTGTGCCTTAGATATCATACTCAAATGACTACAGAGCCACAACTGTAATAGATGCACACAACAACCAAGCTTACCACTACCAATATCACGACACAGAGAAAGAGACCTAATAGTCTCAGAGATGAGAGAAGGAATAAAAGAAGTGTTATGAGGCAGAGTACTCACTAGGGGTAGAACTGCAAAGCTGATAAAACCCGACTGAGAAGGGAATAGCATTGAGCCAAAGAAGGCTACCATGAAGACCTGGTGCCTGTAGAAGGTCCAATGCACCTTAAAGTCCACCAAATCTCCACAATAAGTAGTAGGGCACTCAGTTTTGCCATGCCGACAAAGCAAAAAATTGAAAGGGGTGCTACCTCCCAAGCCGTTCCCATATCGAGTCAGAACATCCACAATAGGCATCTTTAGGCCTAAAAGCTCCGCCAATCGCTTGTGGAAGTGAGATCGAGTTGGTGGTCGATAAACTTGGCTCACAAGGGTCGGAAGAAATAGAAAACGATCATACTCTTCCAAAATGGGGACCAAGTCCACAGACCCAATGGTGATGCACCCCAAAGCAGGATCCCAACAAGTGACTATGGCCTCTAGCAAATGCCAATCCAAAGAAGTGCGAAGGAGCAAAGTGGCATCTCCAAGGAACTACTTGATGAAGGCCTAATCCTTGGAAGAGAATGAAGTCCACCATCTCTTGAGCTCCCTCTTATGAAAAGTCTCCTACTTAAGCTCCACCACAGTATCATAAGTCTTGAGCCCAAGAAAATCCATGCTCAAATCTGAAAGAATTCGGTGTTCAGATGCAGATTTGTGTAGAAAATTGAAGAAAAATGGTGTTTCTAGGAGTTTTCAGTGAAGAAAAAGGATAGGAGAAGACCCCAAAAATAATAGACTAGAATATGGAAAGTCAGGGGTGCCCATCTGCTTTTAAGCACGCTTCCTGAGGCTAGCGCACCTACAAGGGCCGCTGCACCTTGAGACACGTGCCAAGGTTTTTTAACCCCGTAGCTTAAACCCACTTGTATTCTAAACTGAAATCCAATGAATGGAGGGTTTTGGCAGATCCGGTGCGAAGATTCCCACGATATTTGTGCTAACAGTGGTGCGCAGCAGGTTTAGCAGCAAACTTGCCTTTCAAAAGATTTTTTCATACTACTGAGACCTTATAAAGCCTACACTAGGGTAGTTTATCTTTGCAATTCTTGTCCGACATCCTGAAATATCTTGAACCTCATTTTCAAAGCCCGGTTCACTCGGTTCAAGGGGTTAATTCAGCCCTTGTTGTCAAGACATGTAAAGAGGTAGTGCCAAGGCTATTCCCAATCACTAATAGTAGTCCATCATGCATGGTATGAAGATTGGAATGATCATTTTCCTAAAGGAACTCTTAACAAAGCATAGGTCAATTTAGTTGTTAATCGAGACAATCAATGCATGCAACTGCATGGCGAGTCCAAATCCCACTAAGGAAATCCACGATCATCATTAGGGTTGTCAAGGAACCCATATCGTCCAATACGATTCGAATCTCACTTCAAATCAATTGATTGTTTTAGAACCACACAAAACCCTACACAGGGGCAGTTTTAATTTATACGGTCTTTCCTCTCTCCATATCTCTCAGCTGGTTAATCAAATGTAAGATTCAATCGATAAATCTGTGGAAATATAATGCGTTGCAAAGTGACCATAGTGGTGCAACCCGCTCCTAAATGCTAAAGTGCTATTGGCATACAAGTAAGACCTACCAAGAGGCATTGTTCATCATACATTAGGAGCCTACCAACAAGTGAAATCTAGAAACATACATGTAAGACCTACCGAGAGGCGATGTCCAATCATACATGAAGAGCCTACCAAAAGGCAATATCATACATCAGGGCCCACTATGGGGCAATATAATCTAGAGCCTACAAGAGGCTATATAATAATACATATATATCCAGCCCACCAAGGTAAACTACTCTGTATTTTCATTAAATACAGATTTGAAAATTCTTATTTTGACACAAAATTGTAGATTTAGAAATTTGAAAGAAAGGATTGAAAGATAGGTTGAATTCTTTTCCTTTTTTTAATATGTGATGCGTGCATAATGAATTTCTCTCATGAATGTGAATCCTCCTTCAAAAGTCCTTTATATTTTCTTTCCAACAACAAATCTAAATATTTTTTACAAAACAAATCTCTCTTTTTTTTTTCTTTTTTTTTTTTTACATCATAAAAACAGATCTGATTTTTTTTTTAAAATAAAAACAGATCAGATTTTTTTACATTAAGAGAAAGAAGTCTCTCAATCACCCCAAGTTCCGAGAAGACCCTTGGTTACCTTTCATTCAAATCGAGGTAGAGAAGCCCCTTGGTCGCCACAATTTAAGATTGAGATAGAGAAGCCTCTCAATCGCCCTAGGTTCCAAGGTAGAGAAGCCCCTTGGTTACCTTCCATTTAGATCGAGGTAGAGAAATTCCTTGGTCGTCACAATTCAAGATTAAGATAGAGAAGCCTCTCAATTGCCCTAGGTTCAAAGGTAGAGAAGCACCTTGGTTACCTTCCATTTAGATTGAGGTAGAGAAGCCCCTTGGTCGTCACATGTCACAGAATGAGATAGAGAAGCCTCTTTAGTCACCCCAAATTTCAAGATTCATTTCAAAATTATCAGTTGCCAAATAGGTTAAGTATTCACAATTCTCATTTTTTTCAAAACAAAAAAACACTGGTTCTATGTTCCCAGATTTTAGGTTCAAGGGATAGGTAATCCTTGAAAAGTCATCCTCGATTAAATGATGGCTACTAAAATCAATGTTTTTGTTTTCATTGACATTTGCTTTGCAAGATTTGCCAATGAGGGGCATTTTGTAGACACTCAATTTTGAACCTATAATTTAATCTTTGATGATGGCTAGATTGACCATTCATATACCCAAAATTTGGAGTTGCATTACATGCATTAAGTCATTCATTACATATCATAAAAAATGATCTTGAGATTCCAACGATTGTGACAGTATGTCCAATTTCCAAATCAGACCATTGGATTGAAAGATATCATGTGATCAAGTTTGCATGGTCTATACGCATTTTGTTTGGGTGGAGCCAATCACGCATGATTAATTCAAATTAATTCTGATTGGTTAGAAAATTAAAATTAATTAACTAATTTTGTGATTGGTTGTTAGTTAGTGTCAAAAATAGGCATGCTTGCATGGGAATAAAGTAGATAATCATATGACAAAAATTTGTGGATAATTAAGTTTTTTTGGAATATTTATCTACATGAAAATTATCACTTTAAAGACTTGAATATCAAGAAAAATGGATTAATTTTTAGAATACGGATTAAAAATGCATCTAGGTACGATTCCTGGCTAAACAATTCTAAAAAAAGGGGTACAAATTATACCAAAACTCAAACACAGACCTGGCACCCAAGAGGACCATTCGGCACTCTTGGAGTGCCGATTGGCCCAAATTTGCGGTCCGGTTTGGTGACTTCCTAATTAAGATAAAGCCTATCTTTTTTGACTTTTTAGAGATAAGGAGGCGTTCCAATTCGTATTTGATCTCATTTAGCATCACAACCTCTATAAATAGAGGATACAAATCAGAATTAAAGGCTCCTCTCTTCTAACTTTTCAATTCCCCTTACGTTAAAGACATTCTGGAGGCTTTTGCTTTATGAACTTCTTTTTATAAGTAAGGTATTTTAGACCTCGAAGAGGTGAACAAACTTCTTTGGTTTCTAAAATATTCACTCATTAGAATAGCACAGTCTTGCAAGAGGTATTCTATTCTTTTCTTTTCTTTTTCCATTAATTAGTGTGAAGCATGAATATGTTTAGTATGTTTTATGATGCCTTGTTCTTAATATATAGTTGCCATGCTTAGATACTTTGCTAGAATTTTCTTTGCATGTTCTTTAGATGATTGTTTATTGTAATTCTTTTTCTTAAATTTCAAAATATGCTAATAATGACTATTAAAGTTTTTTTTTTTTTAAATCTCAAAACCGATCTGCATTTTCAGATCTGATTTTTATGAAATCTCGAAATTGATTAGTATTTTTAGATCTTTTTTTTTTTTTTCGAAACAAAACTAATCTGTATTTTCATTAAATACAGATCTGATTTTTTCTCTAAACAAAAAATGGATCTGTGTTTTCATTATATACAAATCTAGTTTTTATGAAAACTCAATACAGATCTGATTTTTTTTCTAATCTCAAAACTGATTTGTATTTTCATTAAATACAGATCTGATTTTTTTTTTTCCTAATCTCAAAACTGATTTGTATTTTCATTAAATACAGATCTTATTATTTTTTTTTTCTAAAACTCAAAACTGATCTACATTTTGTTTACTAGATACAAAACAGATCTAGTTTTTTTAACTCCACAAAACAATAGATTTGATTTTCACAAATCAAACCTCATTTTTTTTAACTTTCCAAAACAGATCTGATTTTTACAAATCAAATCTCCTCTTTCTTTTTTTTCTTTTTTTTCTTTTTTTTTTACTTCACAAACAACAGATCTTAATTTTTTGATAAAATCTCTTTTCTTACCCTTTACAAACAACAAGTCTAATTTTTCATTTGAAAAGAGGACATTATTCATAAAGCAAATTTATTTAAATTAATTTTTGCCAAGTGTTTGTCATGGGTGTTCAACGTATCATTCAACATCATGCAAAAAAGGGTATATTGGTCATTAGAGTCTAGAAGACTAGACTCTCTCTGCGCAGAATGGGTGCCTAACACCTTCCCATTCCGTAACCTAGCCCCTGAGCTTAGGATTTTTGGATAGGCAGATTAGTGTTTTGTCTTTTAATTTTGGTAGATTGTAATTAGGACCGAAGCTTTGCATTCTTTTGCATAGATTGTAACTAGGACCCAAAGCCTTGTAAGGTTAATTTTCCAAAGTTGTACTTTTCTTTATTCAATCAATGACAATGAAGTATTTTGATCATGTAATTTGTATTTATTTTTTCTTATTCTTTTTGTATTTAAAAAAAAAAAAAAGTGGCGACTCTACACCACTTACCCAAAAAGAGAGGTGCCCTTAAAAGCACCCAAATTTCTTTCTTGAGAGCACCCAGTTTCCCCGGCCTCTCACAGTCAGTAAGCCCAAAAGTATTTGGTGATGCAAGTAAATAGGTAAGTATGTCTAATCCTACTGCCTAACACATGACATGTCTGTCCATATAAAAATGTCATGTTTTCTCAAAAATATCAAAACTTTCAAAATACCTCTCTCTTGGGATTCAAAATCGGCCACAACTATTTAATCCTATCTCTTTTACCTCAAAAATATCAAAAATTTCAAAATACCTCTCTCTTGGGATTAAATTCGGCCGTGACCATTTAATCCTATCTCTTTCGCCTTAAAAATCAAAATTTTCAAAATACCTCTCTCTCGGGATTCAAATTCGGCCATAGCCATTTAATCCTACCTCTTTCACCTAAAAAATATCAAAATTTTCAAAATACCTCTCTCTTGGGATTCAAATTTGGCCACGAATGTTTAATCCTATTGCTTTTGCCTCAAAAAATCAAAATTTTCAAAATACCTCTCTCTTGGATTCAAATTTGGCCACGAACGTTTAATCCTATCTCTTTTGCCTCAAAAATATCAATAGATTTAAAATACCTCTCTTGGGATTCAAATTTGGCCACAAATGTTTAATCCTATCTCTTTTGCTTCAATAATATCAAAATTTTCCAAATACCTCTCTCTTGGATTCAAATTTGGCCATGACCATTTAATCCTATCTCTTTTGCCTCAAAAATATCAATAGATTTAAAATACCTCTCTTGGGATTCAAATTTGGCCACAAATGTTTAATCCTATCTCTTTTGCTTCAATAATATCAAAATTTTCCAAATACCTCTCTCTTGGGATTCAAATTTGGCCATGACCGTTTATCTCATCGGGATTCAGATTCAGCTGCGACCATTTAATTCTAACAACCTCTCTCCAAGATTCAGATTTGGCTGCGACCATTTATCTGACCAAGATTCAGATTAGGCCACAACCGTTTAATCTTAACAGCCTCTCACTGGGATTTAGATTCGGCCATGACCATTTAATTATAACAGCTTGTCTCTGAGATTGAGATTCAACCATGACCATTTATCTCACTGGGATTTAGATTCGGCTACAACTGTTTAATCCTAATAGCCTCTCTTCGGATTCAAATTCGTCCACAACCGTTTATTTCATTGGGATTTAGATTTGGCCACAACCATTTAATCGTAACAGCCTTTCTCTGAGATTCAGATTCGGCCAGGACCATTTATCTCACCGGGATTTAGATTTGGCCAAAAAAGTTTAATCTTAAAAACCTTTCTCTAAGATTTAGACTCGGCCACGACCATTTAATCCTAACAGCCTCTCAGGATTTAGATTCAGCCGTGCCTGTTTAATCCTACGCTCTCAAAACAACTCTCAACCCAAGTTGCATCATCATCATGTTTTCAACCTCTCAAAATTTCTGTTTATCATGCATAGTCTAGCATTTTTATCTAGCTTTTCTTTTAATTTTGTTAGAGTTCCATGTGTTTCCATAGCATCCAACATATGCAAGTTTTCCTATGCTACTTAAACATGTGAACAAATCTATTTTTCCAGCATCATCATGGCATAAAAAGAAAACATCAAAAATACCAAAAAATAAAATAAGTGCTATCACGCTTTCCTACTTGCTACTAACATACTTGCAAAAAATAAAAAGAAAGTGAAAATGGACACTAACCTCAACTACAAAACTGGAGACTGAAGTTGTGGACTGAAGCTGAAAGCTGGACCTGCTAGACCACGACTTGCTCCAAAAAAAAAATTAGAAGTGAGATTTCAAGAAAATGAAGTCAAAATGGTCAAAATGAGGCTTTAGCACCAGTTTATAAGGGCTTGTACGTGCTGAGTCTGCATGGCGCACCTACAAGGGCAACTAATCAGCGTTGACTAGGTCAACATTGATCGTTTGACCTTTGATTGTTTTTTTTTTTTTTTTTTTAAGGGAGTTTACCAAGTCATAAATTTTTTACGGATCAGCTATAGCAGCTTAACTATGTTCGGTGAAACTGCTCTCAATTCATGAACAATGTAGTTTTCGCACGCAATTTTTGGGGCAACAAAATGCAGAATCACATTTTTTATTCAACACCTCTCATTGCACTCGAGATGTCAGATAAAGAAGGGGCAACTGTAGACACCATATTTTGTCTACCCTTAATTTGCGTGCCAAATCCCGAAAATTTCAAAAATATTATCATTTCTCCGTGGGGCCACAAAAACATCTAGATTGATGTGGCACAACCCATTCGGGCATCAGAGCAGTCAAAGTGCCATTTTAGGTGAAATTGACCAAAATGCCCCTAGTCAACCTTGCTTTTACCAAAAGTCAAAGTTTGGTCAAAATCAACCCAAAACAACATTTTTCATGTTTTTACATCAAACCCAAGCTACTTGGTGGTTTTTGTCGACTTTGACCAAGTTTGACCCAAGGTTCACACCTAAAGGCACTAGAAATTCTAATTTTGTTCTAACTGTTAGAATGGGTTAGGACCAATGCCATTGTGAAGATTATCAAATTTCCTTTCTAATGACTATTCATGGGTCTAAATTGCAGTTAAAACAATTGAGATATATCGAAAACTGTAAAGAGTGTGTCGACACACTTCCCAAGGCCATAACTTTTGATCCGACAGTTGGATTTTCAATTTCTTTATTGTTCTGGAACCTAGACATCCAAGTTCGGGAAGGCCTTCAAACATGCATCCGAAGTCAAACCGGGATAAGGCCAAAATTACTGATGTCAGCAAGATGGCTAGTGGCCCTACAAGGTGCGCGGGCAGTTGAAGGGTCACATTTTTGCTATAAAAGCCTCTAGAAACCATCATTTTGCAACAACAACAACAACGACAACAAAAAACCAATTCTAGGCAATTTTTGGGCAATTTCTCTCTCTAATTTCTCTCCCAAACACATCAAAACATCTCTAAACACCTTAGATTCTCATCTTTTTTCATTCAATCTTCAAGGTAGTGTTCTTGCACCTAATCTTCCTCTCCTTGGTTCCATACCTTGGATTTGAGGTTTAGGGGTGTGGATGTAGCTTTTTAGCTACAATCCACACTCTTTTCTCTTTATAGCTCTTCCTAGCTTCTTTTTGCGTATAAAAATGCTTTATTTGCTTTTCCTAGCATATTTTAGCTTCCTAACATCTTTTATAGCTTTCCTAGTATGTCTACTTACTTTTTGCCATGATTTACAACTTTGATGTTGTTAGCCTAGCCTTCTTGGGCTAGGATATGTCTAAATTTTATGTTTATGCTTAGATCCATGTGTTTTTAGGCTTCTGGCCATGTTTATGCTTAGATCTACATGCCTATGTGTTCTTTGCCACGTTTTTGCTTAGATCTACATGTTAGTGCTTAGATCTATGTTCATATTCTTAGATCTATCTGTTTATATGCTCTGTTCCATGCTTGTGTGCTTAGATCTATGTTGGTTGCTATGCCATGTGCTACTTTAGCCCTTTTGTCTCTTGATATCTCTCTTCCTTGCTTTTTGACCCTTCCGGTGCGGTGTAGATCTAAATCCTATGGTCTAGGCCTATATTCACACAACTAGGCCTATATTAAAGGCTTTGGATCATTTCCTTTGCATGTCCATGTTTATTTGCTTGATTCTATGCTTTATAATCATGTTAGCCTCTCTAGATCTAGGCTTTGCTATGTGCTTTGTGCCCTCTGTGGGTTTGTGCTTAGGTGATTGCATTCGTTCCTCCTAGGGTTTGTTTGGATGTGACCACCTATGGGATATGCCTCTGTGGTCCTAGTGTGCTTGCTTTATATCTTCCTTCGCTCCGTGTGATGATGATATGTTTGCCTTGCATGCTTTGTGCCACCTGTTTGGCTTTCTTTACTTCTACACTTCCTTGTTGCATGCTTGCCTACATGTTCATGCATGAGTCAATGTCATCCTCACTTCAATCCAATGGAGCTATGGACACTCAATCCAAACCTACGTTTGTCCTCCTTGGACACCCCTTTTTGTTTGAGAACATGTTGTTTGCTCTTTCATATGCTTAGCATGCTTTGTTTGCCCCCATTTGGCTTTCTTTGGTAGTATGTTCTTTGCATGCTCTCCCTATCTCCTTTGTTCGTTTCTTTGCTTGTCTACTGACTTGTTTCTTTTGTCTTTGCATGCACACATATGGAGCAGGGATACTTGGAGCAAGGGTGCAACTTCCTAAGCACAAACAAAAAGGGCAAGGATGCAAACCCACAAAGGGCAATGATCAGTAGATTTAGGGGCCTAGCCCCTCCAAAGCGGTCTCTTCTTTCCCTCTCTTTAAGCCTTTTCTCTAGAGCATGTATTAGGGTCCCCATCCTTGTACCCCCTTTTATTTTCTTGCTCCTTTCTTGGGCCGCATTTCCTAGGTATGGCAATGTCTATTTTACTTTTCCTATACCTTACTAGGCCTTACTCTTGGAATGTTGGCAATGTCTGGTTTATTTTCCCACTCTATGTGATAGCATTGTGCATGACGCATGTTATATATATATATATATTTACTTGTGTGTGTGTGAGTGATTGTGCACATTGTATGATGGACTCTCATGGCTATGTGAGTGACCCTCTCTAGTCATGAGAGCTCTTGACCTTGTAGTATGGGTATGTGTTCAAGGTGATTGTTGTAGGTGCATATTCATGCTATTTTGTGTGCACAATCATCACAATGTGATTGTCTTGATCCATATCACCAAATGACATTGGTTTCCCCGTGTATGCGGCACGTATCAACATGTTCTAACACTTCAGAGGGCCTTTTCTTGTCATAGTGTGAGCATGTCGATACGCTCTATATACACAGATGCGAAACCCTGTTGGTGCTCCATAGCACACCAAACATGAAACTCTGATGGATTTTCACTGTGAAAATGGGGCATCCCCATTTCCATATTCTCACGTCGAAAGCTTGGTGAGAATAGTGTTTGGTGTGCTATGATGCATCTGAGGCGAAGCACTACCGGATTTCTTCCACGAAAATAAGGCAAAATGCTGTTGGATTTTCTCCATGGAAATTTGTTAGCGACTTCAAACATACTTGGAAATTATCAATTGAAACCACACCCATTTTGATGCCAAACCTCAAAGCTAAATACAATTAAAGCCCTAAAAGCTAATGCCAATAACTTGTTTTCAACTACCAATGACCGAAAATTATGATTTTACCAAAACAAAGGACTGTCTTCGGACAGGCGTTGTAGGGTGCTTAACACCTTCCCTACACGTAACTAGACTTCCGAACTCAAGAATCAATATTTTTTGCCCATCCACATTAGATTAGGAAAAACGACCTTTTTTTTAACCTCGGATTGGTAATAAAATTGAATAGAGTCAGTTGACTAATAACACCTTAGAAAAAACCCAATGATTTATGGCTAATTCACTTACCCTTGGTAATTTCCATAAAATCGACTCAGATTCCAGTCACACACCTAAGGTACGACACACATCCACGTATAGCACGCAAGCGTCACCGCGATGGGTGGTTGAGCAGCTGCAAGGTGTCGACAGTCCTCATACGAATGGGAAAATGTTAGCCAAGAAGATCTTAAGGATAGCTACCATTGGAACTTAATGGAGACCGGTTGCGTAGACTTTGTGAAAAGTTGCCACAATTGCCTAACACATGCGAATTTGAATCACATGCCACCTAGTGAGCTATACAGCATGCTCTCTCCATGGCCTTTCTCATTCTGGGGCATAAATGTGATTGGAAGGATAGCCCCTAAGGCCTCAAATGAACACGTAAACATCCTAGTGGCAATTGACTACTTCACCAAGTGGGTGGAAGCATCCTCTTACGCCGTGTTAAAATCAAGCATGTGGCTCAAATCATAAAGAATAGCATCATTTGTTGGTATGGGTTAACCCAAGAGATCATCTCTGATAATGATTTGCACTTTGAGGAAGAGGTTAGCACAATCATGGAACTGTACAAACATTGAGCATCACAAGTCTTCACCATATCGACCACAAACCAATAGGGCCATAGAAGCAGGCAATAAGAACATCAAAAACATCCTAACCAAGATGGTAGTGACATACAAAGATTGGGTTGATAAGCTCCCATTTGCTTTATAGGGTTACAAAACTTCTATCTGTGCAATAACTAGGGCAAACCCCTACTTTTTGGTCTACGGTAGTTAAGCAGTACTTCCCATTGAGGTGGAGATACAATCCTTGAGGGTTAGTGGAAACCAAGGTCCTAGAGGAAGATTGGGTGAAACAAAGATATGAGCAATTGGCTTTGATAGATGAGAAGAGAGCTAAGGCATAATGCCATGCATAAGGGTACCAAAAGGGGATTGCTAAAGCATTAAACAAAAAGGTGAGACCTAGAAACCTTAAAGAAGGGGACTTGGTCATAAAAGTGCTTAGAAATGAAACTTTTGATCCGAGGGGAAAGATGAAGCCAAGATGGTCTAGGCTTTTTACTATCAAGAAGATCATGTCAAGAGGTGCTACAAGAATTATAGATTTAGATGGGGAAGAGATGCTTCACCCAATCAACATGGATAGACTCTGAAAATACCACATTTGAAAAAAAAATTAAAAAATAAAAAAAGAAAAGAAGAAGAAATGCCTGCTAGGTTGAAAACCTGAAAGGGCGGCCTAGGCAAAAGTTAAGGCAAAAGGACCCTGCTAGGTTGAAAACCTGGAAGGGTGATCTAGGCAAAAGATTTGGGCAAAGACCATGGGGCATGGCGAAAATTTGTCAAAGGACATCATAGGCAAAAATTACATGGCATAGAAAAAAGAAAAAAAAAAAAGAAAAAAGAAAAATGATGACAATAGTTTCTATAGGGGATGTGGCATGTTCCAATCCTTTATTAAATTCATAAGAAAAGACATGAGAATTATAAAGCGCAGAAAAGTAAATTTTTGGGGCATATCAAGGAGGTTAGTTAGTCTTTCTTTTAATTGGACTTTTTGTAAGCTTTCTAAACTATGTGAACCCACTTCATGACAAACTTATATCATTTCTTATATCCTAGAGTTGAGTGAAACCAATGGAGCCTTTCATATGGCCATGTTTGGAAAAAGGGAAAGGAAGAAGGAGTCTTGATGGGTTCAAAACCGAAAGGCAATCCATGCAAAAGTTAGAGGAATCTTGCTAGGTCGAGGAACTAGGCAAAAATTAGGGATTGAGAGAAAAGATTCAGCCATTTTAACTTGATGATAAGGGAAGGTGCAAAAGAGAGACTAAAAGGACTACTCAAGGCACAATTCAGGCACAGAGTTTCCAAGAACAACATAATGGCATAAAGTTCCTACTAGTTTGTAATTTAAGTACATATCCCCAATAAAAGCATAAATGTAAAAGTTGTTCTTAAAATACAACCTAATGTCTTAAACCAAATATAAAGTGCAAGCATGTGTGCTAAAAAGGGAAAAGTAATAAAAGCAACAAAAAGAAAAAGTAAGCTATGTTATGGTGTGTTTGTGTTTGTGTCTGTCTGTCTGCAGGGTCACCAGAAGCTTTTCTTCCTTAGCTAATGGCTCAAAGTAGACTATAAGCCTCCCACATCATCAGCACCGTCGTCATCATCGTCATCCTCCTCCTCCTCATCCCTGCCACCATATAGCTATCAGGAGTACTCAGTCAACTTTAGCTTAGGGTTGCCCACAAGCCAAACGAGCTCCTTATGCTCCTAAATAGTAGGCTGAATTTTGATGGAAAGGTTGCTAGAACAAGTGTTCAGATGCAAGAATAGAAAGGAAAGAGGACAAGGACGAAATAGAACTCACTGCATGTGCCATTAGGGAAAAGATAGCCTGTGACATTTGTATTGCGACCAACAAGACACTCTTGAGTAAGGCCATTAGGGTCATAGGCATAGATCAACCAAGGCAAACGGGGAGGATCAATAAGAGCACTGGAAATAGGGCCCTCTTGACACAAATATTCCCTTTAAATGTTACTAATGTACAAGAATGCAAATAATGTCTGATTGAAAAAAAATGAGAGGAGCAAGAACACATACCAAAATGGTGAGGGAAGGCATGAGGCGAGTCCCACTGAACTCGTCATAATCTAGCTCATCCATGACTTAATTGGTGAAGGGGATGCCTGGCCCCCACAGGTCATACTTTGTATCTGCCATGGAATGAGGAGCAAGCATGAACACTAGAGGATCCATGGGAACCTGAGGCGCATCCTCCCCTGCTAACTGGCAGCACACCCTCTCCGCCAAGTAGATCACCCTCACTCCACCACCCTCAAGGGGTTGAAAGAGACTAGAAGTAAGTATGGTAGCTATCTCCAAGCCCTAGTCTTCCATTGGGGTAGCTCGGCCCAAGGACTCCACAAGACTTGTGGCAACAAATCGGGTGAGAAAAAGAACCTTAAGAAGCATGCAAATAGTGAAAGCAATATGTTTCTAACTTACGTCCTCGCGAGAGAGACTATTAAGGTGAGCCCGAAGTGAGGAGATACTCCTCCAATCCACAGCATCTCCCCTAGCAATGAGACCATACTCCATGGCCAAACGCTGAAAAGACATGACAGTTTGCAAGATTCAGAAATAAAATTTTGCAACATGACTATTTGCAAGAGGTTATGGTACAATTTGCAAGATGAGAGTTTACAAGGTTCAGATTTGGTATAGTTTCCAAGACGTAGATATGGTAGTTTACAAGGTAATTATTTGCAAGATATAGTTATGAATGCAATCATCAAGAATATGGTACAACGAAAAGACCTTAGCCATCTGGAGACACTTCTCAGCCATCCCCTGTGGATGATGCATGAAGTTCGCCTCAAGTATCATTATGGTGCTTGATACCCAACATTGGATCAGCACAATCATCCATGCTTCCACGATATAGGACCTTTTCCACACTTCCAGGGTGTAGGAACTTCTCAAAGCTTTCATGGCGTAGGAATCATAATGGTGTTTGATACCCAACAATGGATTAGCTCAATCGTCCATGCTTCCATGGTATTGGACCCTTTCCACACTTCTATGGTGTAGAAATCTCTCCATGCTTCCATAGCGTAGGAATAATTATGGTGCTCGATGCCTAATAGCGGATCAGCACAATCATCCATGCTTCCACAATATAGGACCCTTTCCACACTTCCACGGTGTAGGAACATCTCCACGCTTTCACGGAGTAGGTATCATTATGGTGCTCGATACCTAACAACGGATCAGCATAATTGTCCATGCTTCCACAGTATAGGACCCTTTCCAGATATCCACGATCTAGGAACTTCTCCTCTCCTGCTGTACGAGTTATTATGGCAACTAATACCAAAAATGGATTAGCACAATCGTCCATGCTACCACAATATAGGACCCTTTTCCACACTTCCACGGCGTATGAACTTCTCCACGCTTCCACGACATCGATAACATTATGGTGCTCGATACCCCACAATGGATTAGCACAATCGTCCATGCTTCCACGATATAGGTCCTTTTCCACACTTCCACGATGTAAGAACTTCTCCAAGCTTTCATGGCATAGGAATCAAAATGGTGCTTAATACCCAACAACGGATTAGCATAATCGTCCATGCTTCCAAGGTGTAGGACCTTTTCTACACTTCCATGGTGAAGGAATTTATCCAAGCTTCCACGGCGTAGGAATCATTATGGTGCTCGATACCTAACAATGTATTAGCACAATCATCCATACTTCCACAGTATAGGACCCTTTCCACACTTCTATGGTGTAGGAACATCTCCTCTCCTGTTCTAGGAGTCATTATGGTAATTGATACCAAACAATGGATTAGCACAATCGTCAATGCTTCCAGAATATAGGACCCTTTCCACACTTCCACGGTGTAAGAACTTCTCCATGCTTCCACAACGTAGGAATCATTATGGTGCTTAATACCAAACAACGGATCAGCACAATGGTCCATGCATCCACAGTATAGGACCCTTTCCGCATTCCACAGTGTAGGAACTTCTCAACACTTTCGCGGCATTGGTATCATTATGGTTCTTGATACCAAACAATGCATTAGCACAATTGTCTATGCTTCCACAATATAGGACCCTTTCCACACTTCCATGGTGTAGTAACTTCTCCTATCTTGTTCTAGGAGTCATTATGGTGCTTGATACCAAAAAATGGATTAGCACAATCGTCCATGCTTCCACAATATAGGACCTATTCCACACTTCCACGGTATAGGAACTTCTCCACACTTCTATAGCATAGATATCATTATGGTGCTCGATACCCCATAATGGATCAGCACAATCGTTCATGCTTTCACGATATAGGACCTTGTCCACACTTCCATGGTGTAGGAACTTCTCCAAGCTATCATGGCGTTTGAATCATAATGGCGCTCGATACACAACAATGGATTAGCACAATCGTCCATAAGTCCATGGTATGGGACCCTTTCCACACTTAAGTGGTGTAGGAATTTTTCTACGCTTTGATGGCGTAGGAATCATTATGGTGCTTGATACCTAACAGCAGATCAGTACATTCGTCCATGCTTCCACAGTATAGGACCCTTTCCACACTTCCACGATGTAGGAACTTGTCCTTTCTTGTTCTTGGAATCATTATGGTAATTGATACCAAACAATGGATTAGCACAATCGTCCATGCTTCCACAATATAGGACCCTTTCCACACTTCCACGGTGTACGAACTTCTCCACGCTTCCACAACATAGGAATCAATATGGTGCTCAATTCCTAACAATGGATCATCACTGTCGTCCATACTTCCACAATATAGGACCCTTTCCACACTTCCACAGTGCAGGAACTTCTCCTATCTTATTCTAAGAGTCATTATGGTGCTTGATAACCAACAATGGATTAGCACAATCGTGCATGCTTCCACAATATAGGACTTTTTCCACACTTCCATGGTGTAGGAACTTCTCCACACTTCCATGGCATAGATATCATTATGGTGCTTGTAACCCAACAATGGATCAGCACAATTATCCATGCTTCCACGATATAAGACCTTTTCCACACTTCCATGGTGTAAGAACTTCTCCTCCCTTGTTGTCGTAGTCATTATGGTGATTGATACCAAAAAATGGATTAGCACAATCGTTCATGCTTCCTCAATATTGGACCATTTCCATACTTCCACGGTGTAGGAACTACTCCACGTAATCACGGCATATGTGTCATTATGGTGTCCGAAACCTAACAGCAGAACAACTCAATCGTCCATACTTCCACAATATAAGACCCTTTCCCAACTTCCACGGTCAAGGAACATCTCCTCTCTTGTTCTAGGAGTCATTACGGTTATGGATACCAAACAATGGATTAGCACAATCGTCCATGCTTCCACAATACGACACACATTCCACACTTCCACGGTGTAGGAACTTTCTCCAAGCTTCCCTCGCATAGATATTATTATAGTGCTCGATATCCAAAAACAGATCAGCACAATTGTCCGTTCCTCCACAGTGTAGGACCTTTTCCACGCTTCCATGGTGTAGGAACTTCTCCACACTCTCACAGAGTAGGTATCATTATGGTGCTCGATACCTAACAACAGATCAGCAAAATCGTCCATTCTTGTTCTAGGAGTCATTATGGTAATTGATACTAAACAATGGATTTGCCCAATCGTCCATACTTCCACAATAGAGGACCTATTCCACACTTCCACGGTGTAGGAACTTCTCCACGCTTCCACGGCATAGATATCATTTTGGTGCTGGATACCCCACAATGGATCAGCATAATCATCCATGCTTCCACGGTATAGGACCTTTTCCACGCTTCCACGGTGTAGGAATCTCTCCACGCTTCCACGGCGTAGGAATCATCGTGGTGCTTTATACCTAACAGCAGATCAACATAATCATCCACACTTCTGTAGTACAAGACCCTTTCAACACTTTCATGGTGTAGGAACTTCTCCACCTTTGTTCTTGAAGTCATTATGGAAACTGATAACAAAAAATTGATTAGCACAATCGTCCATGCTTCCTTAATATAGGACCTATTCCACACTTCTACGGTGTAGGAACTTCTCCTATCTTATTCTAGGAGTCATTATGGTGCTTGATACCCAACAATGGATTAGCAAAATCGTCCTTGCTTCTGCAATATAGGTCCTTTTCGAGAATTCCATGGTGTAGGAACTTCTTCACACTCCTACGCATAGATATCATTATGGTGCTTGATACCCAACAATGGATCAGAACAATCACCCATGCCTCCACGATAGAAGACCTTTTCCACACATCCATGGTGTAGGAACTTCTCCTCCCTTGTTCTCGGAGTCATTATGGTAACTGATACCAAAAAATGGATTAGCACAATCGTGCATGCATCCTCAATATTGGACCATTTCCACACTTCCACAGTGTAGGAATGACTCCACGCAATCACAACGTAGGTATCATTATGGTGCTTGATACCTAACAACGGATCAGCACAATCGTCCATGCTTCCACACTGTAAGACCCTTTCCAAACTTCCACGGTCTAGGAACTTCTCCTCTCCTGCTCTAGGAGTCATTACGGTAATTGATACCAAACAATGGATTAGCACAATCGTCCATGCCTCCACAATATAGGACCTATTCAACACTTCCTCGTTGTAGGAACTTCTCCACGCTTCCACCGCATCGATATCATTATGGTGCTCAATACCTTAAAATGGATCAGCATAATCATCCATGCTTCCACAGTATAAGACCCTTTCCGCACTTCCACGGTGTTGGAACTTCTTCTATCTTGCTCTCGGAGTCATTATAGTGCTTGATACCCAGAAATGTATTAGCACAATCGTCCATGCTTCCACAAGATAGGACCCTTTCCACACTTCCACGGTGTAGGAAGATCTCGTGTCTTGTTCTCGGTGTCATTATGGTAATGGATACTAAACAATGGATTAGCACAATTGTCCATGCTTCCACAACATTGTACCCTTTCCACACTTCCATGACGTAGGAACTTCTCCACACTTCCACGGCATAGATAATATTGTGGTGCTCGATACCCAACAATGGATCAGCACAATCGTCCATGCTTCCACGATATAGGACCATTTCCACACTTCCTTGGTGTAGGAACTTCTCCTAACTTTCATGGCGTAGGAATCATAAAGGTGCTTGATACCCAACAACGGATTAGCACAATCGTCCATGATTCCACAGTATAGGACCCTTCCCACACTTCCCGGGTGTAGGAAATTCTGTATGCTTCAACAGCGTAGAAATCATAATGGTGCTCGATACCTAACAATGGATTAGCACAATCAACCATGCTTCCACAATATAGGACCCTTTCCATACTTTCACGATGCAGGAACTTCTCCTATCTTATTCTAGGAGTCATTATGGTGCTTGATACCCAACAATGGATTAGCAAAATTGTCCTTGCTTCCACAATATAGGTCCCTTTCGAGAATTCCATGGTGTAGGAACGTCTTCACACTCCTATGGCATAGATATCATTATAGTGCTCGATACCCAACAATGGATCAGAACAATCGCCCATGCCTCCACGATAGAGGACATTTTCCACACATCCATGGTGTAGGAACTTCTCCTCCCTTGTTCTCGAAGTCATTATGGTAATTGATACCAAAAAATGGATTAGCATAACCGTGCATGCATCCTCAATATTGGACCATTTCCACACTTCCACAATGTAGGAACGACTCCACGCAATCACAGCATAGGTATCATTATGGTGCTTGATACCTAACAACGGATCAGCACAATTGTCCATGCTTCCACACTGTAAGACCCTTTCCAGACTTCCACGGTCTAGGAACTTCTCCTCTCCTGCTCTAGGAGTCATTATGGTAATTGATACCAAACAATGGATTAGCACAATCATCCATGCCTCCACAAAATAGGACCTATTCAGCACTTCCACGATGTAGGAACTTCTCCACGCTTCCACCGCATCGATATCATTATGGTGCTCAATACCTTAAAATGGATCAGCATAATCATCCATGCTTCCACAGTATAAGACCCTTTCTGCACTTCCACGGTGTTGGAACTTCTCCTATCTTGCTCTAGGAGTCATTATGGTGCTCGATACCTAGAAATGTATTAGCACAATCGTCCATGCTTCCACAAGATAGGACCCTTTCCACACTTCCACGGTGTCGGAACATCTCGTCCCTTGTTCTCGATGTCATTATGGTAATGGATACTAAACAATGGATTAGCACAATTGTCCATGCTTCCACAACATTGTACCCTTTCCACACTTCCATGACGTAGGAACTTCTCCACACTTCCACGGCATAGATAATATTGTGGTGCTCGATACCCAACAATGGATCAACACAATCGTCCATGCTTCCACAATATAGGACCATTTCCACACTTCCTTGGTGTAGGAACTTCTCCAAACTTTCATGGCGTAGGAATCATAAAGGTGCTTGATACCCGACAATGGATTAGCACAATCGTCCATGATTCCACAGTATAGGACCCTTTCCACACTTCCCAGGTGTAGGAAATTCTGTATGCTTCATGGGTGTAGAAATCATAATGGTGCTGGATACCTAACAACGGATTAGCACAATCATCCATGCTTGCATAGTGTAGGACCCGTCCACACTTCCACGGTGTAGGAACATCTCGTGTCTTATTCTCTGTGTCATTATGGTAATTGATACTAAACAATGGATTAGAACAATTGTCCATGCTTCCATAACATTGTACCCTTTCCACACTTCCATGACGTAGGAACTTCTCCACACTTCCATTGCATAGATAATATTGTGATGCTCGATACCCAACAATGGATCAGCGCAATTGTCCATGCTTCCACGATATAGGACCATTTCCACACTTCCTTGGTGTAGGAACTTCTCCAAACTTTCATGGTGTAGGAATCATAAAGATGCTTGATACCCAACAACGGATTAGCACAATTGTCCATGATTCCACAGTATAGGACCCTTTCCACACTTCCTGGGCGTAGGAAATTCTGTATGCTTCAACGGCGTAGAAATCATAATAGTGCTTGATACCTAACAACGTATTAGGACAATCATCCATGCTTACATAGTGTAGGACCCTTTCCACACTTCCACAATGTAGGAACTTCTCGTATCTTGTTCTCGGAGTCATTATGGTAATTGATACCAAACAATGGATTAGCACCATCGTCCATGCTTCCAAAATATAGGACCCATTCCCCACTTCCACGGTGTTTGAACTTCTCAACACTTCCGCAGCATAAATATCACTATGGTGCTCGATACCCCAAAATGGACCAACACAATCGTCCACAGTTCTAAGATATAAGACCATTTCCACTCTTCCATGTCGTAGGAGCTTCTCCAAGCTTTCATGGCGTAGGAATCATAACGGTGCCCGATACCCAACAACGGATTAGCTCAATCGTCCATGCTTCCACGGTATAGGGCCCTTTCAACACTTCCATGGTTTACGAATTTCTCCACGCTTCCACGGCATAGGAATCATTATAGTGCTTGATATCTAACAACGGATCAACACAATCATCCATGCTTCCATAGTATAGGACCCTTTCCACACTTCCGCTGTGTTGGAACTTCTCCTTTCATGTTCTAAGAGTCATTATGGTTCTTGATACCCTACAATGGAGTAGCACAGTCGTCCATGCTTCCAAAATATAGGACCCTTTCCACACTTTAATGGTGTTGGAATTTCTCCACACTTCCGCGGCGTAGGAATTACTATGGTGCTCGATACCTGACAACGGATTAGTACAATCGTCCATACTTCCACTGTATAGGACCTTTTCCACACTTCCACGGTGTAGGAACTTCTCCTCTCTTGTTCTAGGAGTTGTTATCGTAATTGATACCAAACAATGGATTAGCACAATCGTCCATGCTTCCACAATATAGGACGTTTTTCACACTTCCACGGTGTAGGAACTTCTCCATGCTTCCACAGCGTAGATATCATTATGGTGCTCGATACCCCACAATGGATTAGCATAATCATCCTTGTTTCCACAATATAGGACCTTTTGCACTCTTCCATGGCGTAGGAACTTCTCCAAGCTTTCATGGCGTAGGAAACATAATGGTGCTTGATACACAACAACGGATTAGCACAATCGTCCATGCTTCCACAGTATAGGGCCCTTTCAAAACTTCCGTGGTTTAGGAATTTTTCCCCACTTCCACAGCGTAGGAATCATTATGGTGCTTGATATCTAACAACGGATCTGCACAATCATCCATGCGTCCACAGTATACGACCCTTTCCACACTTCCACGGCGTAGGAACATCTCGTGTCTTGGTCTCGGTGCCATTATGGTAATTGATACTAAACAATGGATTAGAACAATTGTCCATGCTTCCATAACATTGTACCCTTTCCACACTTCCATGACGTAGGAACTTCTCCACACTTCCATTGCATAGATAATATTGTGATGCTTGATACCCAACAATGGATCAGCACAATCGTCCATGCTTCCACGATATAGGACCATTTCCACACTTCCTTGGTGTAGGAACTTCTCCAAACTTTCATGGTGTAGGAATCATAGAGATTCTTGATACCCAACAACGGATTAGCACAATCGTCCATGATTCCACAGTATAGGACCCTTTCCACACTTCCCGGGTGTAGGAAATTTTGTATGCTTCAATGGCTTAGAAATCATAATAGTGCTCGATACCTAACAACGGATTAGGACAATCATCCATGCTTACATAGTGTAGGACCCTTTCCACACTTCCACAGTGTAGGAACTTCTCGTATCTTGTTCTCGGAGTCATTATGGTAATTGATACTAAACAATGGATTAGCACAATCGTCCATGCTTCCAAAACATAGGACCCATTCCCCACTTCCACGGTGTTTGAACTTCTCAACACTTCCACGGCACAAATATCACTATGGTGCTCGATACCCCAAAATGGACCAACACAATCGTCCACGGTTCCAAGATATAAGACCATTTCCACTCTTCCATGGCGTAGGAACTTCTCCAAGCTTTCATGGCATAGGAATCATAACGGTGCCTGATACGCAACGACGGATTAGTTCAATCATCCATGCTTCCACGGTATAGGGCCTTTTTAACACTTCCATGGTTTACAAATTTCTCCACGCTTCCACGGCATAGGAATCATTATAGTGCTTGATATCTAACAACGGATCAACACAATCGTCCATGCTTCCACAGTATAGGACCCTTTCCACACTTCCACTGTGTTGGAACTTCTCCTTTCATGTTCTAGGAGTCATTATGGTTCTTGATACCCTACAATGGATTAGCACAGTCGTCCATGCTTCCAAAATATAGGACCCTTTCAACACTTTAATGGTGTTGGAATTTCTCCACGCTTCCACGGCGTAGGAATTATTATGGTGCTCGATACCTGACAATGGATTAGTACAATCGTCCACACTTCCACTGTATAGGACCTTTTCCACACTTCCACAGTGTAGGAACTTCTCCTCTCTTGTTCTAGGAGTTGTTATCGTAATTGATACCAAACAATAGGTTAGCACAATCGTCCATGCTTCCATAATATAGGACGTTTTTCACACTTCCACAGTGTAGGAATTCTCCACGCTTCCACAGCGTAGATATCATTATGGTGCTCGATACCCCCACAATGGATTAGCACAATCGTCCTTGCTTCCACAATATAGGACCTTTTGCACTCTTTCATGGCGTAGGAACTTCTCCAAGCTTTCATGGCGTAGGAAACATAATGGTGCTTGATACCCAACAACGGATTAGCACAATCGTCCATGCTTCCACGGTATAGGGCCCTTTCAAAACTTCTGTGGTTTAGGAATTTTTCCCCACTTCCACAGCGTAGGAATCATTATGGTGCTTGATATCTAGCAACGGATCTGCACAATCATCCATGCATCCACAGTATACGACCCTTTCCACACTTCTACGGTGTAGGAACTTCTCCTATCTTGTTCTGCGAGTCTTTATGGTTCTTGATACCCTACAGTAGATTAGCACAGTCGTCCATGCTTCCAAAATATAGGACCCTTTCCACACTTCAACGGTGTTGGAATTTCTCCACGCTTCCACAGTGTAGGAATCATTATGGTGCTCAGTACCTAACAATAGATCAGTACAATCGTCCATGGTTCCACTTTATCGGACCCTTTCCACACTTCCACAGTGTAGGAACTTCTCCTATCTTGTTCTAGGAGTCATTATGGTGGTTGATACTGAAAAATGGATTAGCACAATCGTCCATGCTTCCATAATATAGGACCTATTCCACACTTCCACGGTGTCAGAACTTCTCCACGCCTCCACGGCATAGATATCGTTATGGTGATCAATACCCCACAATGGTTCAGCACAATTGTCCATGCTTTCACAATATATGACCTTTTCCACACTTCCATGGTGTAGGAACTTCTCCAAGCTTTCATGGCGTAGGAATCATAATGGTGGTTGATACCCAACAACAGATTAGCACAATCAACCATGCGTCCACGGTATAAGACCCTTTCCACACTTCCGTGGTGTAGGAATTTCTCCATGCTTCCATGGCGTAGGAATCATTATGGTGCTTGATACTTAACAACAAATCAACAAAATCATCCATGCTTCCACCGTATAGGACCCTTTCCACACTTATGTGGTGTTGGATTTTCTCCACGCTTCCATGGCATAGGAATAATTACGGAGCTTGATACCTAACAACAGATCAGCAAAATCATCCATGCTTCCTCAATATAGGACCCTTTCCACACTTCCACGATGTAGGAACTTGTCCTCTGTTGTTCTAGGAGTCATTATGATAATTGATACCAAATAGTGGATTAGCACAATCATCCATGCTTCCACAATATAGGACGCTTTCCACACTTCCACGGTGTAGGAACTTCTCCACGCTTCCATGGCGTAGATATCATTATCGTACTCGATACCCCACAATGGATTAGCACAATCGTCCTTGCTTCCACAATATAGGACCTTTTCCACTCTTCCATGGCGTAGGAACTTCTCTAAGCTTTCATGGCGTAGGAATCATAATGGTGCTTGATACCGAACAGCAGATCAGCAAAATCGTCCATGCTTCCATAGTATAGGACCTTTTCCACACTTCCATGGTTTAGGAACTTGTGTTCTCTTGTTCTAGGAGTCATTATGGTAATTGATACCAAACAATGGATTAGCACAATCGTCCATGCTTCCACAATATAGGACCCTTTCCACACTTCCATGCTGTAGGAACTTCTCCCCGCTTCCACGACTTAGATATCATTATGGTGCTCGATACCCCACAATGGATCAGCATAATCATCCATGCTTCCACGATATAGGACTTTTTCCACACTTCCATGGTGTAGGAACTTCTCCAAGCTTTCATGGCATAGGAATCATAATGGTGCTTGATACCCAACAACAGATTAGCACAATCGTCCATGCTTCCACGGTGTAGGACCCTTTCCACACTTCCATGGTGTTGGAATTTCGCCACGCTTCCATAGCGTAGGAATCGTTATGGTGCTCGATACCTAAGAATAGTTCAAAACAATCGTCCATGCTTCCATAGCATATGACCCTTTCCACACTTCCCTGATGTAGCAACTTCTCCATGCTTTCACGGCGTAGGTATCATTATGGTGCTCGATATTCGTCCATGCTTCCTTGGTAGAGGACCCTTTCCACACTTCCACGGTGTAGGAACTTCTCCTCGCTTGTTCTAGGAGTCATTATTGTGCTTGATACCAAACAATGGATTAGCACAATCGTCCATGTTTCTACATTATAGGGCCTTTTCCACACTTCCATGGTGTAAGAACTTCTCCATGCTTCCACGGCATAGATATCATTATGTTGCTTAATACCCCAAAATGAATCCGCACAATCGTCCATGCTTCTATGATGAAGGACCTTTTCCACACTTCCGTGGTGTAGGTACTTCTCCAAGATTTCATGGCGTTGGAATCATAGTGGTGCTCAACACCCAACAACGAATTAGCACAATCATCCTTGCTTCCACGGTATAGGACCCTTTCCACACCTCCACGATGTAGGAACTTCTCCACACTTTCACGGTGTAGGTATCATTATGGTGCTCGATACCCAACAACGGATCCACACAATTGTCCATGCTTCCTTGGTATAGGACCCTTTCCACACTTCCACAGCGTAGGAATCATTATTGTGCTTGATACCTAACAACGGATCTGCGTAATCTTCTATGCCTCCATGGTGTAGGATCCTTTCCACCCATCCACAGTGTAGGAACTTCTCCTCTCTTGTTCTAGGAGTCATTAGGGTGCTTGATGCCCAACAACATATAAGCACAATCTTGTATGCTTCCACAGTGTAGGACCCTTCACTTCCACCATGTAGGAAGTTCTCCTCTCTTGTTCTTGGAGTCTATTATGATGCTTGATACCCAACATTCGATCTGCACAATCTTTCATGCATCCAGGGTATAGGACCTTTTCGACACTCCCACAGCGTCGGAATTATTCATCAAGCATGCTATTCAGATTTCCTCTATCCTTGACTAATCTTATTTTGAGGCTAACTACCGGCGGTGTCGTACATCTCACCACCTCACAATCACCAAGTTACTAAAGAATCCTAAGTTCCCAATCACCATAAAAAAAAATAAAAATAAAAAAAGAAGTAGAAGAAGAAGAATAAAAATAGACACTGACCTCAGGTCCAGAAAGTGTTTCAGAAGCAGTTGCAGCAGCTCGACCACATCAGGAGAAAAAAAAAAAAAACTGGTCTCGATCCATGAATTGCCTCTGCATGCAATTTAGGGGAAACAAAATACGAAATCACGTTCTTTATTCGACACCTCTCATTGCATCGTAAAAAAAAATTAAAAAATTAAAAAATTAAAAACTAGTCTTAATCCATGAATAGCCTCTACACACAATTTAGGGGCAACAAAATATGAAATCATGTTCTTTATCTGACACCTCTCATTGCACTCGAGGTATTAGATAAAGAAGGGGCAGTTGCTGATACCACATTTTGTTCACCCTTGATTTGCAAGTCGAACCCCAAAAATTCAAAAATATCATTTTCTCTCTACGAGGCCATTAGAACATCTAGAGTGATGTGGCGCAACCCGTTCGGGCACCGGAACACCCGAAGTGCCTTTTTTAGCCAAAATGACCAAAATGCCCCTAGTCAGCCTTAGGGTTGACCGAAGATCAAACGAGGTCCAAACTTCCACAAAACAAAGTTTTTCATATCTTTACACCAAACCTGAGCTTCTCGAATATTTTTAGCAACTTTGACCAAGTTTGACTCGAAGTAGATCTTGGGTAGGCCTAAAAACCCTAATTTTGATTCGGCTGCCAGAATGGATTGAAACCAATGCCATTGCAAAGATCATTGAATTCTCATTCCAACAACTATTCATAGGTCAAAATAGAAGTTAGAACAACCGAGATATCACAAAAACCATGATGACATACCAATCGCTGCATCGCAAACTTCTATGAGCCATAACTTTTGATCTAACCATTGGACTTTTAAGTTCCATACCTTTTTAGAAATTGAAAATGAAGATCTATCCAAAGGTGTTAAGATCAGCCTAATCAGAGGTGGTTTGAGGCCGGTGGCCCTTGAATGGCATTGGCGGCTCTACAATGGCCTCTACCTTGGAAAACACGCCTGGGCTATAAATAGCCCTAGGCCCCCCACAAACCAAAAAGGATAGACATTTTTCTGAAATTTCACTTCTACCCAGCTTCTCTCTACATTTTTCTCTCTTCCAAACACCAAAAAACACTTTAAAAAAAAAAAACACATCAAAGTCTCTTGATTCTCCTCTCTTCACCAAGAACACAAGGTATTGCTTCTGAACCCAATCTTCCTTTCCTTGGTTCTACGCTTGGGGTTTGGGGTTTACGGGTGTGGATGAAGCCTTTTTGGTTATCATCCATAGCCCTAACCTTCTAAATCTTTTTCTAGCATTTATCTTGTTTGTTTTGCTTGAATAACATGATTTATTGCTTTCTTTGACATGTTTCTTGCTTTATCTTGTTTCTACCATGTTCTTAGCTTAGATCCATGTTCTTTTATGCTTGCTCACATGTTTATTTGTCCTGATCTATGTGCCATGCTTTATGCCATGCTTTCTATGCCTAGATCTATCTTTTCCATGTATTTTTTGGCTAGATCCACATGTTCCTATGCTTGTTCACGTGCTTATATGTTTAGATCGACATGCTTAGGGTTTTATGCCATGTTTCCTATGTTTTGTTCCTCTTTTTTCTCTACGTCGATGTTAGGGTTATGGGCTTACATGCTTGATACCATGTCTATGGTTATGCCTTGCTCATATCTATGTGTTTGTATGCTTTTTGCCATGTTTTGTGCTTAAATCTACTTCCGTACATGCTTATATGTTGGATTCACGTTCTTCCATGTTTATGTGTTAAGCTTTTGCATGCTCACGCACTTTTTACACATGCCTATGCCTAGATCTATGTTTATGTGGTTAGATCTACATTTTCACATGTTCGCGTGCTTAGATCTAGTTTTTTCACATGCTTGTGTGCTTAGATCTGTGCCGTACTTGCTTTATGCCATCTTCCATGTGCTTGTGCACACTAGGCCATGTTTTCGTGCCTAGACCTAAGCTATGTTTGTCTTGCCATGTGCTATTGTGGCATACCTCTCCCTTTTCGCTCCGTGCGATGATATGCTTACCATGCTTGTTTGTGCCACCTGTTGGCTTTCTATGCATTTTTACACATTTGCTTACATGTCCATGCATGAGTCTTACTTGCTAGTGTAACATCAATGCTTCAAAACAATGGAACTATGGACATTCGATCCAAACCTACATTTGTCCCTCATGGACACCACCTTTTGTTTGTTTCCTTGCTTGTTTCCCTTCTTGCTTGTTTGCTTGCTTTAATGTTATGTTTGCCATGTCTATCATGTTTATCTGCTTTATGCCTCTTTATTATGCTCTTTGCATCTTTTTCTTCCGTGGCTTGTCTGCTGGTTTCTTGTCTTTGCCTCTACATGTATGCACATGGAGTGAGGACACATGGAGCTAGGGCACGGTCTCCCAGGCGCAAGAAAATGAGGCAAGGACGTGAGCACATAGATATGAGCCAAGCGACTGTAGTTAGTAGGTTTAGGAGTTTAGCTTTTCCCTTTGGTTATGTACTCTTTTAAACCCCCTCCTTCCTCCTCCCTTTCTCCCTTAGATGGTTTGTATTTGGTATATCATGTTTTGTACCATTCATCCTCATCTCTAGAGTATGGTGACCCCTGTTTATTTTCCTGCACCTATATTTTGAGTCATGCTCTAGGGATGTAGGCATTTACTTTCCTGCTCTGTGTGCTTGCTTTGTGCATGATGTATGTATATATACTTGCTCCCTCCTTCTGATGTAATCGTCACAGTCCATGTCACCTAAGGCAAAGCGATGCCTAATTTTCTCTGCAAAAGTAAGGTGATGTGTTGTCGAATTTTCGCCGTGGAAATCTAGTACTTGACTCGAATGCCATAGGAAAGCATAGATTGAGACCATACCCTTTCAAGAGCCAAACCTCAAAGCCCTCATGTATGCAAAGCCCTGAAAGCCAATGCCAAAATCATGTTTTTACTGTTAATCTCCAAAAATTAAGGTTTTATCAAAACAAAGGACTGTCCTTAGACAGGTGTTGTAGGGTGCCTAACACCCTCCCCACACATAACCAAACTTTCGGGCCTAAGAATCAAGATTTTTCTTGCCATCCATATTAGATTAGGAAAAATTACATTTTTGTTAACCTAGGATTGGTAGTAAAATCAACTAGAAACAGGTGATCACTCACACCTTAAAAAAAACCCAATGATTGGTGGCGACTCCACTTACCTTTGGTAATCCCTTGAATTTTGGCCTAGATTCCTGCCATAACGCCAAAGGTAGACAAATACCCTCCTTCATCGAGAGAGAGAGAGAGAGAGAGCACCCGAAGCCTCGCGTGAACCACACCATCATACATATCGAAAGAGCCCCTCCAACAAGGCCCTGCGCAGCAAGAGCTGTCGCCATGGCGGGTGGTCAAACGAGGGCCTACGACGATGGCAGCAGTTTTTCCGCCCTGTTCCAATTGAGGCCGGGCTTCAACAGTCAATTTGACTAGAAAAGGCACTTTGAGTGCTCCAATGCCTGAATGGGTTATGCCATGTCAATCTAGATGTTTCCGTTGCCCCATGGAGTAAAGATAATACTTTTATAATTTTTGGGGTATGACACGCAAATTAAGGGCGAACAAATTACGGTATCTACACATGTGGTAATATAAGCTTACTAAACTGTCTTAACTTGTTTTTGAAAATAAAATTGGTTAGACTTGTTTAGTGTGTGTTTTGATCTAGGAATGCTTTGCATCTAAAGTTGTTGATGTGTTTGGGTGCTTAACATGCTCCTTTGATGGTTGGTATAGTGTCTATCTTGCTTGCTTTCATCACATGTGTTGTTCTCTCCTTGAAAAACCTTCCTCCTGTCTACTCAACACTAGCTCGATAGAAGCTCGATACTAGCTCGGCACCTCTCGAGATAAGCCTTTTCTATCGAGGTTTTTTGGGTTTTTCTTGATACCTCTCGATAGATAGCCCAATCCATTAAGCCAAATTTCTCTTCTCTCTATTTGCTCGATAGAAGCTCGACACATCCTCGATCCATCGAAGCGGTTTCACCATCGATACATCCTCGATACCTCTTGATCTATCAAGCTTTTGTTCTCGATTCATCCTTGACCTATCGAGATGCCTGATCCTATATATACTTGAGATCGACCTAATTCAGTTCATTCTCAAATATCTCGATCTTTTTCTCTTCTCTCTCGATCCAAATATTCTCTTTTCACTAAAATCCTTCCTCTCCTCAAGTTTCGGCCTAATTCAAGCTTCAATTCTTTGGTAAGTGTTCTAAATCTCTTCTTTTTCTCATTCTTCATGCACCTCATGCATTTAGACCTAGGTTTTCAAGTTTTTTGAAATTTTTTGGGGTCTTTGAGTTTTTGTGAAAATTTTTGGGTTGGGTTTTGTTGATATGTTATCACATGCTCATGCATTACATTCCCTTTCATTATAACAATGTTTCATGCATTCTAGGTTTGTGTAACTGATTATATCTTGTGAGTGTTGTAGTTTGGATTGGGTTTTTACCCATGATGCAATTTTGGTTTGCACGTAACATATTCATGCATCGCACTTCTCTTTCCTTCTTTCTTAAGCATCTTCTCTACTGTGTTTTCTTTTTTCTTTTCCTTCTCCATTAGTTTTGTTACTATGGCACCCAAAAAAGCCTGTCCCTTCCAAGAACACGATCACTCGACATGGTTCTTATTTTTCTTCTATTCCCTTTATTTCTGCTAGGGATAATGGGTGTCCCTTCCAAGAACACGATCACTCGACGTGGTTCTTCTTATTTTTCTTCTATTCCCTTTATTTCTGCTAGGGATAAGTTTCATGATTCAGAATCTCAAAAGGAGTTTGAGGAGAACTTTAGTGATAGGGAGATACATTCAAAACGCCAGGTCATTTCGTATGATTTTCCAAACACTCCTCTACCTAGTGTGTTTAGTACTCGGGGTTAGGAATCACTATGTGAGAAACCCTTGAGGTGTTCCAGCGTGTATATACAGGAGTTCTACTCCAACATACATGCTATCAATACTTCTATTCCTCGATTTACTACTGTATTTAGAGACACACATATCTTAGTTACCCCAAAGCTCATTTCCGAGGTACTCTATGTCCCTAGGGTAGCTCATCTTAACTACCCTAGTCACCCTCGTCTCCATTCTATCTCTCGAGACAAATTGGGCACACGTTTTTGCAAATGGGCATGTCATGGGGTGATCTTCTAAACTTCACCACCACTGACTTTGCTAAGGGTCCTCAGATCCTTAATATGGTGATAACCTTTGTTCTCACTCCACGGTCACACTCTAACACTATTACTAAGCCTCATGCTCATTTTCTTTTCTCTCTCTTGGAGGGTCTTTCTATAGACTTTCCCTCATATATGATAGTATCTATGATATATATCTACCAAGAAACAACTACATGTGATAAGCTAATTTTCCTTCGGTTATCACACACATTCTTACACACTTGCACGTCACTATTCCTTCTACCCCTTCCTTCTTTTTGATCATGGGTGCCATTACTCAGGGATCTATCCGGAGGAGTGATGCATAGCTAGACTCTAAGGCCAAGTGGCCTTGTGATAAGTCCCCCCCACTCAGCAGGAAGAGGCTGCTTTTCAAGCTGCTGAGGATGCTACCTACGCTACTCGATCCTCTTCTCCATCTGCTCCATCCTCATATTTTAGAGTCAAGGCTTTACTTGCTACCATCTTGGATTAGCTTCAGCACATGCGTGTTGAATTTGGTAGTCTTCTTAACCATATTTATGATGAGATGTGTCAAATGAACACCAGGATTGGTCGCATTGCTTACCATCAGTCTTGTCTTAGCGGATTTGCTCCTTCTCCTTCACCCGAGCCTGCTCAGGATTCTTCTGATGGTGGAGATGATGATGATGATGATGTTTTGTCTTTTCTAGTAATGATGAGATGATTTTTTCTTAGTGATCAAACCTTTGCCACTCGTGACAAAAAGGGGGAGTAGTTTTGGTTATGAGAAAGTAGTCATGTTGTTAAAGGGAAAGCTAGCATAGAGATAGTTAAGGGGAGAGTGCTTTGAGAGATGTAGTGAGGTTTTGATGTATCTTTCTCACTTCACGTACCATGGTCTTGTGACCATTTCACGTACATTATACTCTTTTGATATATATATATATATGATGATGATGATGATGTATGTTTCTTAACCTTTATCTTAAATGTGTTGTTTCTTTTTCCTCGCTATATACATGTTTCTTCTTTTCTAAAACTTATCTATGTTTCACACTTGATGCCTTGATGAATCTTGTTTAAGTGTTTTAGATAAGACAGGTTGCAAGTCTATCATGCCATGATCTCTCTTTTTACAAAGTTTTTCAAGAGTTCATTGTATTAGTTAGACTTATGTAATTCTATGTGTAATAGTTATGGAGATTATTGTTTATACTTCTCTCATAATTATGCTTGGTTTCGTCACAGATTACCAAAAGGGAAGATTGTTAGGGTCATATTTTATATGCAATTGGCTAACCCTTTGATAAAATGCACTTTACTTGTAAATTAGGTAGATCTAAGTTAGGTTTGATACATATCAAGTGGTTGTATTAAAGACATGAAGATTGATCCAAGAAACATGTGAAGAAAACCTATTTTACTAAAGCTCGACAAAAAGCTACTATCGAGACTTAATGGGCAGCTCGACACAAGTTTGACACAAGCTCAATCTATCGAGCTTTACGAATTTAGAATTTCTAGATCTAAATTTTGACACATATATAAGGCTTATTATAAGAGCCATCACACACAGATAGAAAGACCAAGAGTTTATTTTTTTCCCCTGTGAGAAGCTACTGTGTTTGTACGCCATAGGATTTTATAACCAAGTTCTTCCTAATCCTTGTTGTTGATGAAGTGAAGAACTTTGTAGCCAACAACAACCATTCAAGTTGCTAGAGTTAGTCATGTACTGGGATCCGTGCAAAAGGGTTAACCACATATTGGAGATTTGTGCATTAAAGAAAAGAAGGCTACTACAAGATCAAGTCCAATTAAGTATTAGAGCAAAGGTTCAACTGTAGGTTGGTATTTCAACTGTAGTGGTAATATTTCTTATACTTGTAATTGCTTGATTGTTGATTAGTGGATTCTTAGGAGTGGTGACCTTAAATTCACCCAGTAGGGTTTTTGCCTTGCGAAAGGTTTTCCCCATTTGTCAACAATCACCGTGTCAATTTAATTTCCATTGTATTTAGTTTATTTGGTGATTTGTTGGTGCCTCCATAATTTGCATATAATTTGACCTAATTAATCAACTTGGATAATTGAATTAATTAATAGAGGTCAAGCTATCTTAACCCAACATGGTTGATGGTTAAGGTTGTTGGACATGTTTGTTTTTCTTTTTAATGACTCTGGGATAGTGAGTAACTCTCCTTTTGCTTGCAATTGGCAAAACAGGTTCTAGGATAGTGAACATGTCGTTACTCATTTCCCAAGTAACAAAGGTGGGACTTCGGACATAGGAATCCCACACAACTTTGCAAAGTTGTACCTCGCCCCATGTATGCATGTTATTTGCTGTGTGAGTGGGTTGGGCTTGATCTATATGTCGAAACAAAATGTTTTGTCTCTTGTTCTTTTGATTTCGTTAGCTGAGCTCACAAATCAAAAGAGAGGCATCTATAGACACTGCATGCTAGGGTTCCAAAAACTATGAACAACAAGTTTTTCTACATTAAAGATTGGTTTTCAAACGAATCCCACATGATCTGGGGCATGTTCTAAACCCTTATTTTCTTACTATAAAAAGTCATACATGGTACATTTTCAAGAGACAGAATCCAGGAGGAAAACACACAAGATTCGCTAGAAATAGTGAATCAAAAATAAAGTTTTTCACAAAACACCCTGAAGTCAATATTTTTTTGATTGAGACCTTTTTTGGTCTTGATCTTCGAGTTTCAAGGTTTAACTAACTTGTTGTAGGTTGGTTGTGACTAGATTGACTGAAGGGAACAGTAAAAATCATGCCAAGGAGCCTTTATTTTGGAGGTAAAGGTTATAGCTCTTCTTACATCATTTTCTTTGTTTAAATTCTATTTTTCTCTTGTTTTTTGTTTCATATAGTTTTAATATGTCTACTTAGTGTAGGTTTATGTTGTTTTTCTTTCTTAAGCATGATAGGTTGTTAGATTTAGTTTTTGTTCTATGTTGTTCTTACTTTCTAGGCTAGAGTTTAGGGTGCGTATGCGTACGCATACAACTGGGCTGCGCACGTAGGCCCTATGTATGCACACGCATAAGCCCAGAAACCCTAATTTAAACCTTATTTTCTTCTGTTTCTTTGTTTTGTTCATATTACATGCTTCTACCTTGAGTTAATATTTGTATTTACAAATCTCTACTTCTCTTCTTTGCTTTGTTTTACCCCTTTAATACTAGTTAGGGTTTTCTCTTTTGTTTTGCCATAAACATGCATATGAAATGCATTGATGTATGAGTGTTGTGATGCAATGAGGTAAGTTATGCATTCATATGAACAAGCATTTGTTTGGAAATATAATGTTTCCTTAATGATGAATATGAACTGTAAGGTTGAATTTAATCAACCATCTTGTTGGCTATATTCCGTGCCAAATTTGCTTGTAATTCAGCATTTAAAAACCCTGTATTTAGGTGGGAATCATGTAAGGGTATTGTGTGAGAGAGTGTGAAGAAATGCTCAAGACTTTGCAGTGAAGCAGAGACTCGCGATTGGATCTCGCGGGTGGCTCGCGACTGCCAAGCCGCCAGAAGAAGCGCACGAGTGAAGCATGCAGAGAAGCTAAATCGCTATGCCAGCTGTAGCACTACAGGACAAAAAGTCTAGACTGGCCATTCAGTTAGCTCGCAGCTTGAACTCGCGACTCAATTAAGTAACGAGGCCAAGTTGCCAGCTAGCTTTGTTTTGGAAAAACTGACTCTTCGTATTCCTTTCTCACCCCAGTATAAATACCTTTATACCCATGAAATGTAGAGAGTTTCTAGAGAGAATTTTGAGGGAGAAACCCTAAAGAAAAACAAGATTGACTTATCCACAATCTTTATATAGAAACTCTTCAAATTCCTCTACTCTCACCCTCTCCATTGTTACTGAATGTTTAAATAACATTGAAAACACTATGAACGTTTAGACCCCCAAAGAACTAATTACCAATTCAAGCTTTATATGAAACAATATATGTGCGGAAGATGATAACAAGCTTATACCAAAATTGATAAACAAACTAAACCACAAATAATCACAATCACAGCAGTAATTAAATGGTAAAGATAAAGGGAAGAGAGATGCAAACACAAGGACAACACGCGATGTATTATCGAAGAGGAAACCGAAGCCCTCAACGTAAAACCTCTCCGCCGCCCTCCAAGTGGTCAATAATCTACTAGAAAATGTAGTTGAGATACATGAACAGCAATAGACCCTCCAAGCCTAATCTACCAACGTACATAAGCCCTTCAACCTTCTTGCTCCAACGAGGTTACGTCGAACCTTTTTTCTTTTCTAGCTTGCTGGATTCCGCTATCAACCATAGCATCAACCAATAGTCATTGGTCCATTTCAAACTGCTTCCCTTAGTACCAAAAGAACATTCTCACAGATGTGGGTATGGTGAGAAAAGGATTTGGTCAAGAACCTCTCAAGGATGTATCAATGGAGAGGAAGAGAGTAGAGGAATTTGAAGAGTCTCTTAGGTGAAGATTGTGGATGAGGCAATCTTGTTTTCTCTAAAGTTTCTCTCTCAAAATTCTCTCTAGAAGCTCTCTACATTTCGTGGGAATGAGGGGTATTTGTACTAGGGTGAGAATGGAATGTGAAACATTAGTTTTTGCCAAACAGGGCAAATTGGTGACTTGGCCTCGCGACTTGGTTGAGTCGCGAGTTCAAGCTGCGAGCTAACAGCCTGGCTAACTTGGGACTTTTGTCTTGTAGTGCAATAGCTGGCGCGACTCTTCAGCTTCTGGCATGCTTGTCACGTGTCCAACTTCTAGCGATTTGCAAGCCGCGAGCCACCCGCGAGATCCAGTCACGAGTTCCTGTTTCTTTACACAATCTTGAGCATTTCTTCACACTCTTTCACTCACTACCCTTACAAGATTCCCACCTAAATACAAGGTTACTAAATGCTAAAATACAAGCAAATTTGGCACGGAATAAAGCCAACAAGATGGTTGATTAAATTCAACCTTACAGTTACATCCTTGAGAGGTTCTTGGCCAAATCCTTTTCTCACCATACCCACATTTGTGAGAAGGCTTTTTGGTGCTTTGGAAAGCAGTTAGGAAGGGACCAATGGATATTAGTTGATGCTATGAGCTATAGTGGAATCCGGTAAATTAAAAAAGACAAAGGTTCGGCGTAACCTCGTTGGAGCAAGAAGTTTGGAGAGCTTAAGTACACTTGGTAGATTAGGCTTAGAGGGTCTTCTACTGTTCATATATCCCAACTTCATTCTTTAATGGATTATTGACCGTTTGGAGGGCGACAGAGAGGTTTTACATCGAGGGCTTCGGTTTCCTCTTCGATAACACATCGTGTGTTGTCCTTGTGTTTGCATCTCTCTTCCTTATATCTTTGCCATTTAATTTCTGCTGTGGATGTGATTTTATTTGGTTTAGATTTTTTATCGATTCTGTTATAAGCTTATTAATCTAGGTGGCAACTCAATTTCTCCGCCTTGGTCCACCTTCAACCAAGGCATACTTCTTATTACAAGGATGAAACCACTTGTGCATCTCAAAAGGAAAAGAGTGCATTCGTGGTCGCTTATGCCCACACAAACCAACAACAAATTCTCAATCTTACCAAGTCCTTGGCCACCATGTCTCAAATTGTGCAAAATCAAAATCCAAGGTTTGAGAGAGAGAGAGAGAGAGAGAGAGAGTTTAAGAGGAGCAACTAGTCGATGAGGCACGGATCATGGAGGGAAGGCTAGGTTGAAGGTGTTGGGGTTCTTTGTAGCGGTTAGGTTCATTCAATTTGTGAGGCAACACGCACATGATCATTGTAAGGTAGCACAGTGGATTTGTGAGACTTAAATCCTAGGGTTTGGCACTGCATCAACAGTTACAAAAATCACTGGAAGAATAAGTATGAAATTGCTAATGTGCTTTTGTTAATTTTTTTTTTTTTTAAAAAAAATCAATCTTAAAAACACTTAAAAGATGTTTTCAGTTTTAGTGTTTACATAGAAAATTTAAGTAGGGTTGTCCAAGCCATTGGACCAGTCAATACTAGTTTTTGAAAGCGGAGACCCACCATCGTCCAAGATTTGACTCTACCTGATCTGATAATGAAAACCCTTAAATCTAGCAAGTTCCACTAAGTCCAGCAACATGTCTAGTGAAAGTTGATGGAGATCCACCCATTTTGGCAACGAATCTAATGAGATCTTCGTTGATTGCTCCGCCTCTTTTCGTTGTTACCAATTTCCCCCGAATTCGACCGCAACCGGTGAGAATCAAATCTATCCAATCCAACCTCCCATACCGATGAACAATGGGTCTAAGTCTCCACCACTTGATCAAATCAAACTCAACATGGACCTACTAATGGACACCCCTATATTTGAGTAGCCATTTTCTTAGTTTGGTTTTCAAGAAAACAGTTTAACTAAATAAGATATTATTATGTGATGAGTCCAAAAAATAACGGCTTCGTCATCCAATAATTGACGAACCCAAGATATGTTATGCATTTATAGCAAGCATTTATGACAAGGAATAACGGACGGAGCAATGGGAAAGAAGACGTTACATAAGTCAATGCTCTGGTCTGTAATGCCTCAACCATTACAAAAGAAGAGAAAGCAAGCTTCATCCATCAAGCTAGCATCGTCCATGTGATGAACGACTACAACATACATTAAATAAATTCCCCATAAATGACATGAGTAACAGTTAATGCACCGAACAGGCAGAAGCGTAACCGATAGACCAACGAGTAGAAGATCATTGGAGTCCACTAAGCCCTCGCATTCATTACTGATGAATTAATAAGATCGTCCATCTCTCGACAGTTGAATTAAATGCTATTCAATGCAAAGCGTAACGTATAGACATCAATAACGGACGAAGCCATAAAAGACATTCAATACTTAAGACAACTAAGGAGTAACATACGGGCACCAATAGATGAATAGCCGTTAGCAAACAATAAAAGTCAGTCGTTAATATCAACAGCTCCCATCTCATGAATACAAATATTTGTTTAGACCATAAAGACAAGGACTATAAAAACTCACACAAACCAAAGGGAAAGGTACACACAATTCTCACCCTGAAAACCACTCCTAAAGTCAAATTCTCTTATGATACAGAAAAGGATTTTAAAAATGAGTTACCAAACAAGTCCAAGTTTCATCTACTTCAGCGCTAGTTATTTCAATTGTTTTTAAACACTGGCAATTTATTAGGAACATTTAATCTTGCTGACGTATCTAACAGTATCCCAATCTAGTTGGGCTCTCACGGATTCCAGTTTTTGACTGAGGAGCTAAGAGCATATATTATGTTCGTCAAAGAAAATTTTATGTCCTAAAGAATGAGATTTGGGGTCCATAATCCGTATCCCTGCAGTGAAATGTGCAAGTTTAATTTCCTCCATTCTTTAGTTTCATTCTTTTCACTATTATGCCTTCTCGAATGAAATTTCAGCTGAAGAATTCTACTTCAGAACTTCAATTCTCGATCTTGAAAGTAACACATAAATATGAAAAAAATTCACATCACAAATAAAATGGACCTGGATCCCAAACACATCTAGCTTTTCACAAAAACGTCCACCACCCTGTAAGCCACTACATATTCTCCACTTATTTATTTATTTATTTATTATAAATCCTGAGCCCAATAAGAGGTAGGAATTTAGTTTGGGGTAAAAACAAAAAACAAAAAAGGGAGATTCTTACGCAAATACCATATATGTAATATAACATAATAATAGCATATCTTATACAAAACTACATCTCATACTTACTCTTAAGTGATAACTACTAGTGATTATAGAAACTATTACAAGCAAGCCTGTGCTATTAGTAAGCAAAGGTCTAACAATAAGCAATACATTTGTTCTTGCAATCCATGGTGCAGCCACCACCACCACCACCACCTCCATAACCCTTGCCTGAGTTGCTGTATGAAGTGAAGCACTTGGCTGGACATGTGAGCTTCTTGTTGTAACATGGACCCTTGTCTTTACACACCACTGTGGGCCTTATTATACCACCTTTTGAGTACCCTCCATTTGGACCTCCAAACCCGCCTCCATACCCGCCTCCAACACCATTTCCAAACCCAGGTATGTTGAACCCGCCTCCAGGACTAAAGAACCCGCCCATGCCACCATCATTTCCAGTTCCACCTCCACTTCCACTTCCACTTCCACCACCTTTATTGTTGTTGTTGTTGTTGGGTTTGTCCTTGGAGTGTTTGAGCTGGGCTGAGAATGACCTGTCAGATTCGGGTCGGGTTGCCAGAGAGACTGAGACTGTGATGACCAGAATGGCTAAGAGAAAGCTGGTTATGGGTTTCATTGTGTACTGTTTGTATATTTATATATTTTTTTGTTTGAACAAGATGAGTGAGCTTACGAGAATGTGATGAGTTTTTTTGTGCGAAGGAATAATATACATGCGGATAGTGGTGGAGGAGGTAGAGATGAAAAACAAGCATAGCATTTATGGGGTGGGTGTGGACAGTTGAGGGGGGACTTCCCATATGTCATGTGAGTAGGTTGGGTGCCATTATTGTGATCCTGTTACTATTTTTTTTTCTTTTTTTACTTTTCTCTTTCTCTTGTATTGTATCAGTTTTGGTCATGATATATCTTTTCAAGGAATTAGCGTAGTGGGAAAAAAAAAAAAAAAAAAAAAAAAAAAAAAAAATAGGGTAGTGTAGTGGTTTTTAAATAATGTAAGTGATGTTTATGTCCTAATTGTTGCGTTTTTAAATTATTTCATTTCTTATGTTTGGTAGCTAGTGACCTCAAAATGAGATAGAGTTGTTTTTAGTAATTGCAACTGTCTTTGTTTGTTTTGATATTAATATTTTCTAGAAAATAAATATTTTCTAGAAAATAAATATTTTCTAGAAAATAAATATTTTCTTATGATTGGTAGCAACATTTAATGAGCTGGAAAACGAATTCCAAGATACTCTTATTTAGCTTACCATTTCAAAAAAAAAAAAAAACAAAAATTAATGAAAAATAATCTCTAAAAAGTAAGTCTTACTTTTTCTGTTGATCAAATATATATTTTTTGTCATTTGATTTATTTTTTGATTCTACGAAATATTGAATTACACAAGATTTTCCATCAATACAAATTAAACTTTCTCCATCTAAGGTGATGTGAGATATAGTTGTTTTCTAGAAATTTTAGTGAAAAAAAATATAAAAAATAAGTTTTTTTTAGAAAATATAAAAAATAAGTAATATTTCAAATAGGATTTTTTGTTGATCAAATATAGTTTTTTTTTTAATGATACTAAAAGCTAAACATAAAAATAAATAAATAAATAAAAACCTATTTTGACTAGAATTTTCCACGGAAATAAAGAGAAGATTATTACTCGGTTAATATAAAATGGGATGTGAGGATATTTTCACCCGAAGATTATGTAAAAACAACTAAAAAGGTGTAGTAGTACTTTAAATTAATGGGGTAGCATGGGGTTTGGTTTGGTAAAGATTTTTATTTTGGATCCATTACATGTGCATGGTAAGCTGTTTTGCAGTATTGGTAATAGATTAGATGGGGCCCGGGCCACGCAATGGTGTAAATTAATTAATTAGATGAGATGCTCATCAGTACGTACGTACAAGGTGCGTGGCGGTGCTTATGAAATTAGCATATATTGCATGTAGAACAATTAACATGTCATATCACATTATCCATTTTTTTGGTTGAGGATCTTCAATTCATTACTCATTAGTCCAAGGAAAAATAAATTAAAATTTTTTGTTAAACTTTCCTTCCGCCGATAATAAGAGTACAAAACATGTCTGGAATAAAGCATCACAAGGGAGGTAAAATTTGGATAGCGCCGGCAAAATCTATGTTAATCATTTTAGCCCTCAGGTGTAGAGTAAATAAACAACTTGCTGATTTATATGATTACTAGAATTTTGGCTTAATATAAATATGATTCAATAATCTATATATATATATATATAACTGAAACTTCTGAAACTCTAACAATTTTCAATATCACTACTATTTTCTTTTTCTTTTTAATTTAGATTCTTTTTATTTTAGGTTTTATATCTTATATATTTATTATTTCTCTTTAACGTATAATGATCTTATCAAGTGTTACAATAGTTTCATTTAAGTAAAACTATATTAGATATATGTTTCAAGAGCTTGAAAATTCTACTTATTCTACTTCAATGATGGTGGAATTACAACTAATATCTCTCTCTATCGTTCCCCCCACTCCTCCTCTGCCTGTGTCTCTGCTACCCCAACTAGTAAGTTTTTCTTTTTCTCTTGGCAAACATTGTAGATCCACCCTCTCCAACACACCATAATCTCCAATTCTCACCATCTAACCTCCTTAAAAAATCACCCAAATCTTCAATTGTCAACTAACCCATATTATCAGGATGAGATTTTGATTGGTTTATCATGTCAGGTAATTCTCCTAATTCTTTTCAAATTTGTTTTCCCAAATTATATCCAGTTGTCTCTCTATTTGTTTGTAAACTCCACCATTACCACATTGCCTCAATTCTCACCTTTGAATCTCTGTACATCCCTGTTTTTTCCTCTCTTTTTTCCATATGGATTTTTCTTATTTTTCTTTTATTTTGTTTGGTTCCCTATTGCTTGATCTGATACCCCGAAAAAAAAAAAAAGGATTTAAAAAGAGGGGTATTTAAGTAAATCTCTTTGTGGGGTCAGTTTTTATAATTAATATTATTAAGGGAGTTTTTAGAAAATTAGGTTGAAACCCTAACTATATATATAAGCTAATTAAGTTAGAGTATAACGATAGATATTTTTGAGGAGGACTTCTGAGTTTGCTCAAGTAGTGAAAGATTGACGGCACACTTGAGGTAAGACCTAAGAAATCTTATTCTTTGTCAAATTTAGGCTTTATATGGAATTAAAATATTCTTTTTATGTGAGTATTTTGGCCAATAGTGAGATTGTTTATATATCCAATGAGATTAACGATGTAAACGAAGAAGGAATTTGATTTATTTTCTTTGTGCCCTATGTTGCGTTAAGTGTAAAAGAAGGCTCTTGGGTCCAGTTTTGCACAGGTTTACCGAATTGGGGTTTTGGAATTGCAAAAGGTAATTGTAGACATGGCAAAACAGGTTAGAATTTTCTGACCCGACTTGAAAAATACCTGACTCGAACCCAATTTTTTTTTACCCGAATCAAAAACGGGTTGACCCGTGACCCGACCTGTGTTTTTTGCCGGTCAACCTGACCCGAACCCAAACCATTTTTTAAAACTTTTTTTTTGGTAAAAAAATTAATAAAATTAAGACAATATTGGTTTAATTGTTTGTTGTTAGTTTTAAGGAAACAATTGAGACATTTACATAACTGCATGTAAATTAATTGAAAGATGAATGGTTGAGCATTCAGTAATGAGTAAAGTTTTTAGATATCAAATAGCAAAGTACATGCCAAGATAATCTGGTTACAGTATAGTTAAAAATATAAATTTAAAATTGTAGACATATGTGAGAAACATTCACAAGTGTGAAAATAATGAAGCCAAAGTATCAAATTAACATAAATTATGAATGCTTAGACCTATTTTTTAACAATTTATGTCCAAAATAAACGGATTTTCAAAATAAATTATGATATTTCCTAGAATGTGTGTTGTTTAACAATGATATGATATTCATAAAAGAGAAAATGTATAAATAAGTAAACAATTAAACTTTAATGTATATCTCAAATTGAAATAGAGTGCCAACCACAATTGACAATAGATTATAAAATTAATTTTCAAGATTGTAAATTTCTTATATGTTTTTATTTTTTGTCAAATGAATTATCCAATAAGTCATTTGTAATTTTGTTTTATATTTTGGGATGTTGATATTGTGTAAAAATAAAACTTGTGTATTTGTTTTTCTTATCTTTGTGTTATTTTGTTTTAGATAGCAATGTTAGGATTTGTATGATTTTAAAATTATTGAATAAGTATTAATAGTTCATTCTTGATATAAGTGGTGAATTCAAAGTAATGCATTTTACATCAAGTAATTTGTTGCATGACTTTCCAAATGGCAAATACATGTTGTTTTCTTTAAAAAAAAAAAAAAAAAATTCATGTGAAAAATACGGGTCAACCTGACCCAACCCAACCCGACCCGACTCACAATCTGATTGACCCGAACCCCCTTTTTAACCCATTTAAAATAACCCCTTTTTGACCTACAACCCATTTGAACTATAACCCGATTGACCTGACCCGAACCCGACCCAACCTGACTCGACCGTTTTGCCATGTCTAGGTAATGGTGGTTGTGTAGGCTTGATTTTGTATGATATAGAATATAGTACCTTTTCCCTAGTTCTTTCCTCATCTCAAAGAGAACTAGGGGTGAATGGAGATTAATATATATATATATATATATATGAGCACACATATAAAAGATTAGGTGGTGTACTTTTGACCCTATATGGCTATACGTATGGTGTATCTATAGGCTTTATCCCTAGGTATTGTTAGTGACAGAAAGTGGAGGAAATATATATATTATGAGTATGTGGATTTTTAACTATGAGATAATAGTGCAAAATTATTGGAAATTTTTAGTAGTCTCTCTTCTGGCCGGGTATTCATATAAGTTTTATTTAAAAATATTAGATTATTGAGTAAATGATATTTGAAAAATTATTTAGGTGATATCTAAGGATTTTAGAGGAAGTGTTAGGGAGAAGTTCCTTTTGATATGGCTTTTAGAGGTAAATAACCTTATCCTACTTGGGTTTTATTTTGCTTATATTAATGTATTTTTAACTACTGAAAATTGTTTATAATTGTTAGAATTTTTATTTCGATTGTATTACTAATTTCAAGTAAAAGATTATTACAAATATATTTTAATACTGAGTATATGATTTTTATATACATGCTTGAATAAAATATATTTTTATTAGAAATTATGATTTCATATATATGACTATGAACAATTTGACTATGAATTGATTCTAATACCCAACCAATGGGGGTTATTCATTAGTACTCTGATACCCAAACAAATGGGGGCAATTCATTGGTACTGATACCCAGCCAATGGAAGTTATTTATTGGTATTCTGATACCCAAACCAATGGAAGTTATTCATTGGTACTCTGATACCTAAACCAATAGGGGGTTATTCATTGGTACTTTGATGCCCAGTCACGGGGATATAGTGTGACCATAGTCATAAGATTGTTAAGAATATGAATTACATTTAAATATTTGAACTATTTTGAGTCCTTAAAACTACATATACGATTTTGGAAATGTTTGAGTATTTGAACTATTTTGAGTCACTTAAATTGCTTATGTATTTTTGGAGTCTATTGTAAGTTATAGATTTTGATATATTTGAAACTGACTACTTTTAAACCATCTATGATATATTTGTAAGATTAAAGTATGTGATCTATTTCCAACTTATTATTTTAAGACTATGAAACTTCTTTAGTTATTTTTGAAAACACATAGTATATTATAACTTTTGAAAACTCATATTACATCTTATTACTTTACAAATTTATTACTTGATAGAACTTATTAGAATGTTGGTTACTTATTGAATTGTCAGCTCACCTATTTTTTCCCCTCCAGTTTTAGATTGTGAAGAATAGCAAGTTTTGGGAGTTTTGATTTGTGTTGTGAGCAGGAAAAGAAGCTTAGTGATTTTTCTAATAGTTTTATATTTATTGGCTAATTGGCATTATGTACATGAGGTTTGGATTTTGTTCCTATTAAATTATTGGAGATCTATTCATAAAGAAATTGATGAGGTATTTTGGATTTATTTGATTTAATTTTTAAGGATAAATTTTAGTTGGTAAGAAAGCCTTGCACACTTGTAGGGTGCTTACTTTATAAGCGTACGGCAGTTGTCACATGCCTATCTTTATAGTTGGGTTCGGGGCGTGACAATTTTAAATTGTGATGCCCCAATTTGATTGATCGTGTGATGTGTGTGGGTGTGTGTTAAGTCCCACATCGGGTATTTATTGGGTTGAACTGGGTTTTATTAACAACTGCAAGGAGCCTCAATTATGACTAGTCTTTTTGAGGCATAACACAAATGTGGCTAGCCATTTTCCTTGGGTCATTACATATAGTATGAAAGCCAAGTTCGGTAACCCCGTGTGGGCTCAGGGACACTACCCTACAAAGTGGGCCCTAATGAAGACGTTAGGGATTTAAGTGGGGGAGATTGTGATGCCCCAATTTGATTGATTGTGTGATGTATGTGGGTGTGTTTTGAGTCCCACATCAGGTATTTACTGGGTTGAACTGAGTTTTATTAACAACTACAAGAAGTCTCAATTGTGACTGGTCCTTTTGAGGTATAGTGCAGATGTGGCTAGCGTTTTTCCTTAAGTCGTTACACTTGATTATTTTTTTTATTTTTTTTATTTTTATTTTTTGGTTTTGGAGGATTGCAAGGAATACAACCCAAAAGTTTAATTCTTCTACTATTCCGTTTTGTTCCTTTTTCTACTATTAAAAAAAAAGGGGAACAATGGTCTCCATTGTTCTATGGTTCATCGTTTTAAGTTGTACAATGTTATATATATATATGTGTGTGTGTGTGTGTGTGTGTGTGTGTGTGTGTGAAATAGTTGTACTATGTTTATAAAAAAAATTTTAGAAATTTAGTAATTTTATTGTTAATTGCATCTTCCCTGAGATGTAATTTTTCTCAACTCTATAGGATTCTTTTCTTTTTCTTTTTCCTTTTCTCTCTCTCTCTCTTTTTTATTTTTATTTTTTTATGGTTTTTTTTCCTTGGCCTGTGCTTATATTAAACATGTTGATGAAAGGGTGCATATTTACTTTTAAAGCTTTTTTTTTTTTTTTTTTTATGAGAATCACAGACATCTTTTTTTTTCCTCTTTATCATCAGACCAAAACACCAATCAGTTTTTGGTGTAGGCAGAAATTGAACTCCAGATCTCTTATACAACTATCAGAGACATTACCAGTTGAGCTAATTGGAACCCACAGAATCACAAACATCTAAAGCTGAAAAAGAAAGTATAAACTCCTAGAGTTTAACATCTAGATTGCTTAAGTTGAATCCTATGCACTAAGACTTTGGGGCTATACATCAATTCTTTCATCTTTGTTGTCTTCTAAAACTTTAATTTATTCATCACATTTGGAGCAAAAGAAAAATGAAAATATAGAGAAAAAAAAAAGCATTTTCTTCTTTTGCGAAAATCTTAGCTGGATCATATTTTGTTCCTGAACCTATTATTGTTTTAGAATCAATATTTTGGCTTGGAACCATGCTTTGCTATATTACTTGCAATTAATTTTTTAACTCAAATTTGTAGTTGGATTGTCATATTTTTTACCTCACAGAATGTTAAATGTTGTAGGTGGTTTCTTTTACCAAGATTTGTGTTGTGGACTTCTATTATTGCTCATAATCCATTCTATGATCCTTACTTGACACTTTTGAGGTTGGAAGAAAAGGAGAGAGCCCCCTTTTTTATTTTTTATTTATTCATTAGCTATTTTCAACCAGATAAGACTTGGTTTTTAGGCATTAATTGCAAAGCCATGAAAGTTCTTAAATTGAAGGATTTACATCGGCAATTGCTTTTTCTTAACATAGTTTGTTAAGATTCTCATCCCTATTTTAGTCAATTTGTATTCTCTTTATATTTGCCCCCATTTTGCTCTTGGTTTGACATTTTGTACTATTACGGGTTAAAAAAATTATAATATGCTTTGAGCCTCGTGCATCACATTGGTTAGCGATTAGTATAATTAAAATACAAATTTTTTGAGAGAAAAATTGAATGACAACTGTGGGGGGAAAAGGGCCCAGCCCAACATAATGGGCCGAAAGCCCATAGGAGAGCTATTTTGCGACCGAGAAGAAGGGGATGGAAAAGGCAGGGCCCATCTGGAAATGGGACCCTCAGAAGTAAGAATTATTACAATCCGAAGAGGATATCTCCTGTCCGAAGAAGTTGCAATCCTCTGATGCAAATATTGTAAATCAATTGAGTGTGTGAAAGACCAAAATGACCTTCCGAGGACTCCATCTGATCAAGATAAGCTCTGAATATGCTGGGAAACGATAAGGATGGAGAAATATCTAAGGGGAAAGCTGCTACCACCGTATTTAATACTCTGCAGCAACTTTTCTGGCCGCATTTATGTGGAGAAGACCCCTGAACAGTGCATTCTAACCTACCGCCACTCATACAGAGATAAAAGAAGATGCTTGACATGACATGTGCTCAAGCAAACTCGCGGATGAGGAACAAGTGGACGATGGAGATGAGGAGAAGAGTGGCTATATAAAGGAAGGAGGCTCCTAACGAAAAAGAGGAGGAAAAATAACAAAAGAGAGAAAGAGAGAACTTGACTGTAGCCCTAAGACCTTTGTTCATCAAATAAACAATAATATAGCTCCTCGGATTTTCAGGTTTTACGTGTAAATTCGTGTTGATTTCTGTTTGAAAGTTGTGATTCGTTGTTATCAACCCAATACTTAACCTAGCTCTTTCACCCATACTCTACAAATTTATTGTTTTGGACTTGGGCCACAAATCCTAACTCTACAATTGGCGCCGTCTGTGGGAAGAGGTTGAGTGTAAAATGAGGTAGCAGCGGTTGATCATGGCTGAACCAGGGCAATAACTGGCAGAGTCTGGGGTGTCCCAACATGTTGATCCTTTTCTCAATTTGGAGCGGAGGCAAGACCGTGAAGGCAGTGTGCATACTACACACACTAAACGAACTCAACCTCGTGGCGGAAGTCATGTTTCTCATGCAGAGAAAAACACACCATGCAAATAAAGATTGAAAGGTTAAGAAGGGAGTTGCGTCATGCGAAAAGAAAACGTGCTGCCTCGCATTCTGATGACGACTCGGATGACGGACAGGACATCACCTATGAGCAGAGATCTCGAACTCCAATCAGTGAATCTTTTTCATATGAGGATGAGCACCCTTGTAAGAAGCAACCTCATGGGCCACCACATGGAGGGGTAGGCAATAATGCCATGAGCAAGGCTTTGAATCAAATCTCCAGGTCACCTTTCACGCGTAGGATTGAAGGAGCGAAGCTTCCTCGGCGTTTTACCCAGCCAACCTTTACTATCTACAATGGTAAAACTGACCCTGTGGAACATGTGAGCCATTTTAACCAAAGGATGGCTGTCTACTCCAGAGATGAAGCTCTGATGTGCAAGGTATTCCCTTCTAGTCTTGGACCCGTGGCCATGAGGTGGTTTGATAACCTGAAAGCATCATACCTGAAATAAAAGGCAAGCAAGTC
>NW_027069531.1:182466-188328 GCF_002906115.3 Quercus suber | reverse complement strand
GACCAGATGATTTTGGGTTAGTTAACACTCCTTGTTGGTTCTCTAAGTGTTTAAACTTAAACCCAATCATGCCTGTAGTCCTCAGACCAGATGATTTTGGGTTAGTTAACACTCCTTGTTGGTTCTCTAAGTGTTTAAACTTAAACCCAATCATGCCTGTAGTCCTCGGACCAGATGATTTTGAGTTAGTTAACACTCCTTGTTGGTTCTCTAAGTGTTTAAACTTAAACCCAATCATGCCTGTAGTCCTCAGACCAGATGATTTTGGGTTAGTTAACACTCCTTGTTGGTTCCCTAAATACTTATGCTTAAACCCAATCGTGTTTGTGATCTTCAGACCAGGTGATTTTTAGTTAGTTAATACTGTTGTGCTGTTATTAATACTGAGTTATTTTTAGAATAAATCTTGCCTGGCATTATTGACTGTGTTTAGTGTCAACTTTAAACTTGTCTTAACATTCCTAAGTATACATGCAAAAGGATTTGTCCACTCTTATAATATTTGTTACGGCCATCCTTTAACAGTAACCTCTATGTATTGTCTTTTTCGGAACCAATTTTTATTGCATATATTGTCAGCAAGACAGAGTAATTATGTTTGCCTCTATTGCTATAATTACAAAGTGAAGTTACTTGTAACAAAAGAAAACTATACAGCATGCAACAAATACACAAAAGCTAAAAGAAAAACTATTTCATTGATCAAAATAATACGGTTTACAACCCCCTGCAAAAAGGGAAAAAAAAAAAAAAAAAAAAAACAACAGAACAACTAAATCCTAAGTTTTTGTGAGAGCTTGGTCTTGGGGATCCGAGGGTGTTTTCTTTCCTTCCAAGACCTCACCCTTCTCCTGTTGTGGCTCAGTAGGGGGCCCTGATCACCTAGCTGGCTAGAATCCTTGGTAGGCTCAAGGATGACTGGGGGAGCTTGGTCAACCAAAGGCTGCTCCGAGATCTCTAGAAGTTGAGTTGGAGGAGGGGCGTCAGCCTCTGGAAGCTGTCGAATGTCTTCGTCATAAAAGATATTCTCAGGCAGCCTCAGCTCCGAATCAGCAAGCACTCCAGCAACATCCAGCGCCTTGCCCCAAGTCATATCGCAGTAGTCCCGAGCAACTGAAGCGAATTGCTCGGTAAGACCTTTCTTCGTCGTCTCCACTCCCAGCTGGTAAGACGCTTTCTTTTCGGCCTCGGTCGCCTCCTTGGCCAGCTGAGCGTCCCTCTGAGCCTCCTTGGCAGCCTCCTTAGCCTTCAGGAGTTCAACACGAAGCTCCTTCACAAGCTCCTTCTTAGTTGCCAAATTTCTCTGAATTTCGTTCAGCAGCTTGCATTAGGCTTCGACCTGGGTCTCAGCATTTCTAAGACCAGCATGAAAGCTATCCCTTTCCTAGGTCACTCCCTTTAGCTGGTCCGAGATCTGAGAGACCTCATCCTTTAGGCTGCCCAATGCCCTTTCCGCCTCGGACCTAGCCTGGTCCTCCGCTTGGGCTTCCACATAAGCCTTTCGATTCCATTCTTCGGCCACGAAGACCTGCTGGATAATTTGAACAAATAGGATAATAGTGTTAGCATAAAAATATAGGAAATTAATACTGTAACCGAGGAGTCGAATGAGTATGCTTACCATGGCCAAGTCCCTCTCAGGGACATAAAGAGATCATACTGGCTGAAGCGCCTGTATGACTCCATGTCTCGGGGGAGGAGCAGTGGTTGCTCCAGCGCTTCGGCTATGAGTCCAACTCTACCCCTATCATAATTCCTGACAGAGGTCTCCTAGGAAAAAGGAACGCCATCAAGTTCCAGCCTGGGAGACCACGTGCGTTGCCCTCGGCGCACGTCGGCCACTAGGGGCTCTTCCCTGCTCTCCACAAAAGAGGCCCTCTTGCTGCGGTGGTCCTTTCCCACCTTCTGCTGTTTGGCCTTTGGTGGTATCACCACCTCCCGCTCCTCGGGCTCGATAGGCCTCTTTTTCTTTAAGTCCGGCATCGGTTTCAAAGCCGGATCAGAGACCTGGGGTAGGGGTGGAGGGGGAGGTAGATTCACCGCTGGCCGAGAGGTCCCCGTCCCCTTGGACTCAGCTTTATTACCTCTCTTCTTCAGAAAGAGCTTCAAATCAGACATCTCTTCCTCCTCCGCTGAAGAGTCCTCAGGGACTGTAGTCAGCAACAGGGGTGGGCGGATGCAGGATTGCCTGTCAAGTTCCTCCTCGGAATCTGAAGAGGGTATTATCTGAACCCCTCCTTGAGTGTCCCCTTCAAATCTAAACTTGTTAATCTGCTCCTCTAATGAGCTGGATGAGGAGCCGACCCTTTCGTCTGCGGCCGCCGGTTTGAGGGGGACTTGTTGAACTGGTCGGATTAACAAAGGAACGCCCTGGGGGTTGGGGTGTGGAACAGGTGCGAGGTCGTATGGGGCCAGAAAGCTTTTCCGAGCAACGTCTATTCGCCGTAGCCGGTGATCACCTTGTGTGATGGCGTTGCCGGCTGGCTGGATGTCTGCTTTCTTGGGCGTGTAGCCGAGTATGAGTGGGATAGACCATAGCTGTCCATCCTCGCTGATGAATATCTCCGAGCGTAGTAAGTAATTGAGGGCGGGGGCGTTGATAAGGCTGAGCCGATGAGCAGTATGTGCCTTATCTGTAAAACAAACAAACAGGTCGGGTCAAAAAATTGAAACAGGATGATATAAAAAAGAACAGGCTATGGAGAATGAAAGCCCTAAAACTATTGTTAGAGACCCTAAGTCTAAGAAGGCACACCTGGCTCTTCTGGCTCGGTCGGACAGTGTAGACCGTCATGCCATGCGCCCGAGATGATCAAGTAGTCGTCTTTCATCCCTTTATTCGATTTGGGAAGGCAGGAGAACAGTCTAACGACGTCGGAGCGGGATTTGAGATAGTATCCCGCCCCTTTTTGGCTATGACACTCATACATGTATGCTAAGTCATGCCAGGTCAGCCCTAGTCCTAACTGTTCGTTCAAGGCATCGATGGCCCCTAATATCCTAAAGGTGTTGGGCGCGCACTGCTCAAGAGAGTGCCTGTGGATGCGAAGATAATTTAGGGTGATGGAGCCCATTGGGAGGGTCATTCCCCTTTCAATGAAGGCTATCATTAGAATCACGACCTCTCCTTCTCTTCGGGCTGTTAATATCCTCTCTGGAGGGCAATACCTCAGATTTACCCCCCGCGGGATGCCATAATTTCGCTTGAATTCCTCTATCGACGCCGGACTATCAACGAGATATTGGAATTTGCCCATTTCTAAGAAAATGACTGAAGCAATGAACAGAAGAAGGGTTTTGAGGGAAGAAAAGGTTAGCCGAGAAGAAAATAAAGGATTAGGAGACGCCGAAACTTACACAAACAGGGTTGGAGTAAAATCCCTAAGCTCAAAATGAACTCTTTGTAGATCCTGGAGGCAAAGAACGCAAAAATCCGAAGAGGCGTGAAAAGCTTTCAAAGGAAAGGACTCTCTGGGTGCTCTGAGAATGCTCTGGGTACTCTGAGAATGTGTAAAATAAAGAAAAATAACCTCCTTCAGAGGTTTATATACGGAGACAGATGAAACGATGTCATTCATTCCGTCCAAATCCTGAAGAAGAACCCTGGCCGTTTGATCAACAAACCACCGTTGGAGGCAAAGGACAAAAAGCCGCCTGAAGTAATTAATATAGCGCTTTGGGAATATGGGACTAACAGCGGCAATAATGAAGCGCGCGTTTCTATGCCCGCGCGCGTGTAAACGGGGGTATTTATGACTTCCCCTTTCTAAATTTCTTTATTTTTCCTTATTTTTATCTCTTTTCCCTTGCATGGCAGATCAAAATCTTACCTTTTCTCCTCGGATGTGAGGGAAAACTTAAAATTTTGAGGGGCTATTGTGGGGGGAAAAGGGCCCAGCCCAACATAATGGGCCGAAAGCCCATAAGAGAGCTATTTTGCGACCGAGAAGAAGGGGATGGAAAAGGCAGGGCCCATCTGAAAGTGGGACCCTCAGAAGTAAGAATTATTACAATCCGAAGAGGATATCTCCTGTCCGAAGAGGTTGCAATCCTCTTATGCAAATATTGTAAATCAATTGAGTGTGTGAAAGGCCAAAATGACCTTCCGAGGACTCCATCTGATCAAGATAAGCTCTGAATATGCTGGGAAACGATAAGGATGAAGAAATATCTAAGGGGAAAGCTGCTACCACCGTATTTAATACTCTGCAGCAACTTTTCTGGCTGCATTTATGTGGAGAAGACCCCTGAACAGTGCATTCTAACCTACCACCACTCACACAGAGCTAAAAGAAGATACTTGACGTGACATGTACTCAAGCAAACTCGCGAATGAAGAACAAATGGATGATGGAGATGAGGAGAAGGGTGGCTATATAGAGAAAGGATGCTCCTAAGGAAAAAGAGGAGGAAAAATAACAAAAGAGAGAAAGAGAGAACTTGACTGTAGCCCTAAGACCTTTGTTCATCAAATAAACAATAATATAGCTCCTCGGATTTTCAAGTTTTACGTGTAAATTCGTGTTGGTTTCTGTTTGAAAGTTGTGATTCGTTGTTATCAACCCAATACTTAACCTAGCTCTTTCACCCATACTTTACAAATTTATTGTTTTGGGCTTGAGCCACAAATCCTAACCCTACAACAACTTAGAGAGTAAGACATATATATGAATTCACACTAATTATATTTATTAAAATTTTGATAGTTTTATTTTAATTTGAATAATAGTTTAAATTTTTTAAACTTTTGTAATAGAGGTTAATTTAATATTAAAAATAATCTTTTTTGATAACATATTAAAAATATTATTTTATGCAAAAGAATGCAAATAAGATTATTATTTACAGAGAAGTGCTACGGTCACAACATTTTCACAACACTTTTACAACAAATCATAGTTAGCAGGTTGTTACATGTTTTAATTTGAATTCATCATTAAAATTACTTTATTACCCCACTAGTAACAAGTAACAACTTGCAATGTAGGATTTGTTTTAAAAGTGTTGTGAAATGTTATGGAAATAAATCTCTTACTGATTTTGAGACACATAATGCAAGCACTGGGTGTAAGATGAAGATTTTATTATTAAAAAAAATATAATAGATAATTAAATAACTTAAGTAAATAAATAAATTTCTTTTCAATTATATTAAATTTTGATAGCAAAATTTTGTAGTAGTATTTTTTTTTTCAAAAAAAACTTTGCTACATAGATTTCCACTTATAGCAAACTATATATGTTAATAAATTTAGCGGACTTGTATTGCATCATATGACAAAACTAGTCGCTAACCCGTGCAATGTACGGGATAGTTTTAAATCAGATGTTAACATGTTCAGGTTTAAACATCTCTCTAATTTCAATTATTGAAAGCTAAATTGGCTCTAATATAAGATGAAACATGTAATATTATGAAGTAATATTAAAAATGAGATAAATACAAATATTATGAAGTAATATATTACAATAATCATAATGTGCTCTTACATTTAGTTTAATAAGTATTACAAAAGAATCTGTGCGCTGCACGGGAATGCTACTAATTTTTTTAATTAAAAATAAATAAAAATTATATCCATAATAGAAGGACAAGAAATATCATTATGACACATACACCACAGAATCATTTGGTTGCTTGTTAGGCAATCAAACATCAAGCCATTCTTGGACAAGTTACCTGATTGTGTTACTATTGGACCAACTAGGTACACTGGTCTTTTTAATACATAACCAAATAGTTTATCATCTCTCAATGCCGCAACTGTTTTAGGTTGAAGCTCCTCCCAACTGTATTTTATTTGCACATATTGGGCAAATGTCCCGATACCATGTATTTTTGCTATGGCTTTTTTTTTTTTT
>NW_027069531.1:105454-182454 GCF_002906115.3 Quercus suber | reverse complement strand
TTTTTTTTTTTTTTATATATATATATATATATTTCAATTTCATTTATTTCATGACTTCCACTAAATATTCAATGTATTCATTATATTTAAACAAAAAAAAAAATGGAGTAAAGCTGTATTCTCAAATAACTAAATATAAGAGTTTAATTCCTTTCTGTTTCAATTTAAAACCAAATTATGCATAAAAGCAAAAAAATTTCCTTTGTTCCAATATGTCTTTAGTACCAAAATCACAAATCCATTAAAACCAAATTGTGCTTAGAAAATCTTAGAGATTGAAAGACAACTTTAAAGTGTTTTTTGTATCTTCTTCCTTTGTTGCTTTGTAGTAGTCCCTGAATATGCCCTTTTGTTTTCCTTGAGTACAGATGTTGGTGTGAGTTGCACAGTGCTTTGAACATCAAGTTTTTGAAATTTTGTACAATCACCGTCTTCTTCAGTTGATAAGTTGTTGCTACATTCATTTGAAGTATCACTGATGTAAGCTTGGTAATAGAACAGGTTGGGGAATGTATTACAACATATACATCTTAAATATCATATTCGTAATTTTGCTAAATTAAAGAATACGTACTTCTGTTATTTTATCAAGCTGAATTGTTTTGTCAATTTCTTCAAAAGAGTCAAAATGTTTCTTGACGATGTAGAATTCACATCAATACTTGAGATTATAGTCATTTAGTTGCATTTGGAAAACAAATTGTTTTCCTTTCAGATTTTCTATTTGCACAGGAAGGATGACTTCATTGGGCTCTTAACAAAAGTAACATTTTTCAAATTGTACACTCAAGTAAAGTTTAGTAAATATTAAATACTAATTTTATCTTCCACATTCTCACCTCTAAAGATTTGTTCAAAAGGTCTTTCGCTGATATGTTAAGTAATTTTTCTGCTTCTAAATCAAATAAAATGAATGTGGCCATTCCTGAGCCATCTTCAACCTTTAATTGAATTCTATACCAGCTAAAAGAAATGATATATATAATATTAATATTATTAGTTATTGTGTATTTTAATATAAAAAGTAAACATTTTCATTTTGCGTACCTGGGGATTGGGAAGCATGTCTTTTTGTTGCAATTGTCGCACCATAAAAATTTTTCTCTTGACTTTACCTTTTTACGACATACTTCGCAAGAGATAAAGTACCAACCAGAATTATCTATGACAATGTTTATAATCTTTCCTTGACAGGTAAAGATAGTTTTCTAGAAATTGAATTTAATATCAATCAATTCATAATTTTATAGTTAAATTTTGTAAAAGCAGGTCTATAGTACATAAAGCAATGTTAAGGACTCAATGTGTTTAAGGTATTTTTTTTTCTTACCTCATTATTAGAGTCCCACATAATTTTTGTTATTTCACTTATGGTTCTTCTGTTGATATTCATCTCTTCTTGAATTGTCACTTGTGGTTTGAATTGCTTTGGCATTTGTACTATTGGTTGGTTATTTTCCACCAGACTATTATATTACATAGACATAGTATGATAGAGACTGTAAATATATTAAAAATGTGAATCCAAAACAAAGCACTTACTGATATTTGAATTCAGCAGTCTCAGGAATGTCAAAATCAATATAAACTCTTGTTCCACTTGTTGACAATAAGTTATACTCTCTTGCAATGCACGGGATTCATTAGAAAAAAAAGTACATTGAAGTTTCAATGGAATCATCACAATAATAGAGAGAGGTTTAGATCAGAGGACATAGTATCTTGTAGACATGTACAATACTGAGGTAAATAATCCAACTTTGCTGTGCTAGATATAGATGCTAAAGATAATGAAATTTGAGTAAAGGTTTGTCACATTTTGAAAACCAAAGGACCCCAAAAACCATGCTCTTGAAACGGATAAAAAAAATAAAAAAAATAAAAAAAACCCCTCTCAACAAAGAAAAATGTAAAGGGAGGGAATGAATCCCCTAACACCAAGTGATGAATATCTTTTTAATTCTTATACATTGAAATGATTTTCTCAGCTCAATAATTTAGAGACATAATTATCTTGCTTCATCACAGGTACACTAACTGGGATAAAAAGCTTAATTGAGGTAACCTTGTGCTGAGGAGGTTGCCAATGTTGTAAGAGAGTCCACATGTGTATTTTTACTTCTAGGGACTTGTGATAAATTAAAAGATTCAAACCCATACTGTAAGTGTCTAACCTGGTTCAAGTATTCTTGCATTCTGGGATCTCTGGCTTCCAACTCTCCTTGGACTTGGCCCACCACCAGCCTTGAATTAGAGAATATCTCCCCTGCTTTTCTCCCCATTTTTTGAACCATGATCATCCCTACCAGCAAAACTTCATATTTAGCTTCATTGTTTGTAGTTGAGAAGCCTAATCTTAAGAATTTCTCAATCGTGATCCTCTATGGAGATATCAGGACTAACCCCACTCCAGATCCCCTGTGGTCCATTACACCATCAATGTAAACCTTCCAGGACAAAGGTTCTTGTATGGAGAATATTCCAACTGACTTTCCATCCATGTTATGCTCTTTTACCCTCTCTTCTATCGAGGCTTCAGCAAACTCAGCTACCAAGTCGGCAAGAACCTGACATTTGACAGAGGTGCGAGACATATATTTGATATCAAAAGCCCCTAGAATCTTTCCCCACTTTGCAATTCTCCCTGTGTAATCAGCACTCTGAAGTAGAGATTTAAGTAGAAGCTGGGTCATGACAATAACTGTATGTGACTAGAAATAGTGAGAAAGCTTACGTGTAGCATGTACTACTGCCAGAATGGCCCTCTCCAATAGTAAGTAACAGACTTCGGCCTCATGTAGTGACTTGCTTACATGATAAACTGGCCTTTATACACCATTATTAATCCTTATTAGCACCAAACTCATCGCGTGAAAGGCCACTGCAATGTAGGCAAACAAAACCTCATCCACCTCGGGTCTGGATATGATAGGTGGCCAAGACAAATATTCTTTCAACTACTGGAAGGCCAAGGCAAACTCCTCGGTCCACTCAAATCCCTTCTACTTGTTCAATAACTGAAAGAAAAGCCTGCATCTGTCTGCTGATCGAGAGATGAATCGGTTTAGAGCAACGGTCATCCCCGTGAGCTTCTAAACCTCTTTAGGATTTCGAGGTGGCTATAAGTTATTGATTGCCTTAATCTGGTTAGGGTTGACTTCAATTTCGCATTGTGTGACCATGTATCCCAAGAACTTCCCTGATCTGACACCAAAAGAACAATTGGTTGCATTTAGCTGCAACTTGTGTCTTCTCAAGATTTTAAAGATATTCTCAAGGTCATTAACGTGCTCAGATTCCAGCTTGCTCTTAACCACCATGTCATCTATGTAGACTTCAATGTTTTTCCCTAACTATGATTCAAACATCCTGGTCATCATCCTCTGGTAGATAGCCCCTTGCGTTCTTCAAACCAAAGGGCATCACCTTGTAATGGTAGTTTCTGATAGAAGTAACAAAAGTTGTCCTCTCTTGATCGTCCAAGGCCAAAGGTATCTAGCGGTAGTCTTGAAAAGCGTCTAAAAAGCTCATCTGAGGATGACCTACAGTATCATCTACTAACTGGTCAATTTAAGGCATGGGGAAAGTATAACAAAGCCCCCACAGTTTCCGATTATCGTGTGCACATACTTCAACTCGGGCTTAGGTCCCCGAGTTTTCACAAGTTTCTGGGGTAAAAACTTGTGCACACGTTAGGGGTTGCCCATCACATATGAACCTTTGCTTTGGTAGCTCACTTTGCGATGTGGGATTAGGACTTTTGGACTTAGATCCCCTCACCCTACCACACCTTCAAGAGGAGAGCCGACCTCGGCTCTGGTACCATTTGTAACGACAGAGTCCCCACAGTTCCCGACTGCCGTGTGCACATACTTTAACCTGAGCTTAGGTCCCCGAGTTTTCACGAGCTTCTGGGATAAAAGCTTGTGCACACGTTAGGGCTTGTCCATCACTTATGAACCTTTGCTTTGGTCGCTCACTTTGCGATATGGGATCAGGACTTTTGGGCTTAGATCCCCTGTAGGATAAAGGGATCTAAGCCCAAAAGTCTTGATCCCATATCGCAAAGTAAGCGACCAAAGCAAAGGTTCATAAGTGATGGGTAACCCTTAACGTGTGCACAAGCTTTTACCCCAGAAACTTGTGAAAACTCAGAGACCTAAGCCCGGGTTGAAGTATGTGCACACGGCAGTCGGGAACTGTGGGGGCTCTGTCGTTACAGAAACAGCCTTTTGGGCATACTTTGTTCAAATTCGTGAAGTCTACACACACCTGCCACTTTTCATTTTTCTTTTTCACGACTAGAGTGTTGGCTAACCATTCAGGGTAGAATACTTCTTTAATAGCCCCAGCCTGCTTAAACTTCATCACCTCGTCTTTGACAGCGTCAGAATGATCCTTTGATGAGCGCTAAGGCGGTTGCCTTTTGGGAAAGACAGATGGATTGACGTTCAAGTGATGGCAAATGAAGCTCGGATCCACCCCCGGAGTTTCGTAAGCATTCCAAACAAATACATCAACGTTCCTCTTGAGAAATTCCACCAACTCCTCATTCTCTTGAGGTGGCAACTAAGCTCCAACCTGAAAAAGTTTCTTCGAATCATCACCTATAGCAAATTTTTCTAAATCCTCACATTTGGCCTCTTCGGCTGGCCCACTCACAGATAATACTGTGGACTTTGATTACTATAAGTCTCCCTCAACAGAGGCCAAGGACTCAGCTGCTGGCTGATGCGAAATTGCGGATACATGGCATTACCTAGCCATAGATTGATTTCCTATTAGCTCCTCAATCCGATCTCCTGACGGATACTTCACCTTCTGATACAGAGTTAAAGAAACAGAACCTAAAGTATGAAGCCATGGTCTAGCTACAATGGCCGTGTAGGCAGAATATGCATCCACCACAATGAAGTCTACTTCCACCACCTCCAAGCCTGCCTGCACGAGCAACCTAATCTGGCCTTTTGGGATAACAACTTTACCATCAAAACTCACTAAAGGTAAATCATAAGCTGTCAGATCTCAGGCTTTAAGTTTAGTCCTTTATACAAGTCAGGGTACATGATTTCTGCACAACTGCCCTGGTCTACCATTACCCTCTTCACATCATACCCTCCTATTATGAGGGTGACTACCAAAGCATCATCATGCGGTTGGATGGTTCTAATTTTGTCTACGTCCAAGAAACTCAACAATGGTTGGACCTCCATTCTAGCCCTTTTTAGCTCAAAATTAGTGTCCTCAGCTGATAACCTAGCTACAGACATCACCCTAGAAGGGTGAGAACCAGTTCTCCCAGGTGCAGCAAAAATAACATTGATTGTGCCTAACGGGGACCTTGAAGAAGCGCTCCCCTGAGCCCTTGACCTCGCTTAACCTCCTTGCCCTTCGGGACGATACAAAAACTGCTGTAACCTTTCTTCTTTAACCAACTGGTCTAGATGGTTCCACAAGGTTCTGCAATTCTTAATGGTATGCCCTCACTCCTGGTGGAATTGGCAATGAAATTTTTGGTTGCGCCTCAAAGGATCTCCACTCATTTTGTTTGGCCACTTGAGGTATGGCTCGTTCTTGATCTTGAACAAGACTTGATACACCGGTTCTCAGAACACAGTGTTGACCACTTGAGGAGGTGTAGACTCAGATTGCCCAACAAAGTCCCTCCGGGGTCTGTTATTGTTGTAACAATCCGACCTGAAATCCCTCCTCTTCTGAGAGATAATCTTGCATTTTCCCTTGTCTTACTGTTGGTCCTTCTCAACCCTCTTATACTTATCAATTCGATCCATAAGTTGGCGTATACTGGTAATAAGTTTTCCAGTCAAAGACTTCCTTAAGCCATGATCGGCAGGAAGGCCGAGCTTAAAAGTAATGATGGCTACATTGTCAAAATCACCGTCAATCTCGTTAAACATCTCCCAATATCTGTTCGAGTATGTTTTCAGGGTTTCTCCTTCTCTCATTGACAAAGAGAACACGGAAGTTAAAGGCCGAGGAACCCTGCTGCACGAAATAAAGCGGGATCTAAATGCCCGAGTGAGTTCCTTGAAGAAATCAATGGAACTTGCCCTCAAACCATCAAAGCACCTTATCGCCACAGTCGCTGGATGGGAATACCTTACACATCAGAGCCTCGTTCCTGGAGTGTACAACCATCCTCTGATTGAAGTGGCTAACGTGCTTCACAGGGTTTATTCTACCATTGTACATAGTGAATGTGGGTTGAGTGAACCGTCGAGGAAGTCTCCCTCCCTTAATCTAGTGCGTGAAAGGTGATCTGGAAATTTGGTTGAGTGCTTTACTCATAGCGTCATTTCCCATACCTCCTGGGGATGAATTTCTGTTTCTGCGCTCATAATGATAATCTTCGTCGTATGAGAAAGACTCGCTAGGAGGAGTCCTTGATTTGCGCTAATAACTACCGTCCTCTTCACCATCAGAAGAGAAGTCAAAATTGAATGAAGTTCGCCTTCGCCATTCATGGTGTAAGCTTCCCTTCAGGTGATCAATCTCCATCTGCGTGGCTTTGGTATTTTTCTCATCCTTGACATAGTCTGAGGAGATCTGTTCCAATATATTTCTCACAGGTTTGATTACACAGTTAGTTCTTGGTGATATAGTGTTTTCTATGTTTTTTTCTCGATCCTCCGTCTCATTGCCTCCTTCCTCTTTTATACTATCTTTCATTTTCATCTCCACCTTCCACGTGCAAGCCAGATGGTTGGTGTCGATACTTGTCCCATCAGCATCTCCCATAAGTCTTCATGTAATAATTGTAAGGCTGAAAACCATTGTTCAAGTATCAGCTCCACATTAATGCGGCTAGAGAGTTAGCTGTAGAGCATTTAATGCGGTGACAACAAATTTCTCCTAAGATATTTCAAGACTTCTCCCTGTTTGATGTCTCTACAATGCTTATCTGCACTAATAAGATTTCCTGAAACGTTACCCTGGTCGACAGACAAACTCTTCAGACCTCGGCATTGGTCAGCCAAGGATGCATTTGTCCTCGACCCACCCTTTTGAGTCATTGTGACCAAAACGAACCTCTATTTACTAACACAGTCTCTTTTGATAAATATTTCTCTTCCTCGGACAACCCCTCATCGTCGAATTGGGCCACAAGCCTGACATGCATACTAATAATGAACTCTCGGGCCCAATACCCCTACAACTTTATTTTAAAATGATAATTTTTTCAATTAAAAAAAAGAATGAAAGAAAAAAGATGAGTCTAATGGACCAAACAGGACTGATATTGACCAAATAGATTGAACTGGCCAAATATACTGAACAGGACCAAAATGGACCAAAGCGGACCGAAAAGTAAGAAAGCAAGATTTTAGAACAAATTATTAAATTAATTAAAATAGTAGGTTAAAAATTTTATAATTTACTAATTAAAATAAAAAATTATAAAAAAAATAATTAATTTCGAACATATTGGAAGCTTATAATAAAAAACTTGAAGAAAAAATTAATTCGAAAATGTAAATCAATATAAGTAAAAGTTAATCAATTAAACAAAAAATTGATTGATATAAAAAAATATAATGTAAATATAAGTTATAATTTATATTTTCATGCCTAGTGTCAATTTATTTATTTGTGTGTATAGTAGAACTATGCAGAAGCCGGGTTGAGATTAAAGTTCTTAACTAGACAACTTTTGATGGGTTGGACCAAAATGATAGAACTTTAACTTACGATGTCCAATTAATAATGTTTACTTTTTATTATCAGATCAAAACACAGAGTTCTATCCATGAATGTGTCCTTTTTCCAGGGGACACACCTAGCTCTGCCCATGGATGTACTGAGTTTCAATCATAGGCAAAGTATAGTAGTATTAAAGAATTACAGAAATACGTACGACATGAAAGATGTGCATACTGCATCACTGCTACTAATAGGTAGTGACTCATGGTCTATAGATTCGTATAACCAGCCTGTACGAATTTTGTAGTGCATCAAAACAGTTTGGAAGTTAGGATCATCCAAGAAGTCGGGTTTAGTCTACTACTGATTTATTATTTTTGTGTAGCATGTTTGGTTCTGCAAATTAGTACCTCCTTTGGTGGCAGACCCTACTCGACATTATGTAAAATGGTTTAGCTAGTAGTGGTCCTAAGTTTTACAGCCACGAGGACCATGACCAATCTGGGCCCAAAAAATAAATTTTTTTCCCAATTATTGAGCTAATTTTTTTGGAATCAGGTGGCAAAAGAGGATCCTATAATAAGCACAACAACAAAGGCGGCAAAAGAAGTTGGAAGTTGGTGATTAATTGCCGAGCTATTAGCCTATTATACTGACTCGAGTGTTGCCACCACAATATTTTCATAATACTTTCATAATAAATCATAAATAGTAAGTTGTTATTGGTTCTAATTTGAATTCAAAATTTAAATTATTTTTGGCAAAAACACTATTTTGGTCCCTACATTTTTGTAGCAATCAATTTAGTCCATGTTATTTTCAACTTGTAATCAATTTGGTCGTTGTCGTTAACTCACTAACGAAAAATGCCTACATGGCAAATGGTGTGAACAGTTGGTATACTTGATGCTGACATGGCATTAAAATAACAATAAAAAAATGCTCCATCAGCATTTGAATAAGCAAAAATTTATTTATCAATTTTAATGAAAAAAAAAGTAAAATTAAAAACCAAAAGCTAAAAACATGATCCCAGATGATTTTGAATGTGAACTATAGGGGTGTTAGGCCTAGGAGCCTATATTTATGTATATATTGGGTTAGGGGCCCAATTCAAGAACATTAAACAATCCGAGGACGGGTAAACACTTTCATGAGGAATCATGTTAGTAAGTAAAGAGGTGAAATCCGGTTAAGGTTGTCCAGAAGGGTGGTCCGAGGAAGAATCCCTCCTCAGCTGGGCAAAGCTGAGGTCAGAGGGTGTGGTCTGCCATCAAGAGTAACATTCTAGATCATTCCATGAATTAGGATAAGTATCAGGAAGGAACAAGACAGAGAAAGGTCATGAAATATCTCAAGGGAAAGCTGCTACCACTGCATTAAATGCTTTTACAGCTAACTATCTGGCCGCATTGATAAGGAAGTGATACCTGAATAGTAATTTTCAACCTTACAGCTACTACCTAAAGACTTTAAGAAGATGTTGATAGGACAAAGATCAACACCTATAATTTGATCTGCACATGGAAGGTGAAGATGAAAGGAGAAGATAGTATAAAATGGAAGAGAGACTCTGAGAGAGAGGGATCGAAAAACTAAAAGAGAATCACCGTAGCCATCAAGAATTAGATCTGTAAACCAACATGAGAGAAATATATAAGAATTGATCTCCTCGGACTTTGCAGAGGACGATTTTCCTTAGTTTAAATTAGTTTATCTTTCTTTTCTTATTACCTGAATCCATTCTATCTATTGTCCAACTCATTAAAGCCCAGTTTTCCAACCCACTCTCTACAAATTTATTATATTGGGATTTTTGGGCCTAAGTTCATCCATCACTTAGGCTAGAAACCCAAATTGCGTTCTTACATGAACCTAGATATGGAACCTATTCAAATCTCAATCATCTACAAATCCCCTCTGAAATTCAGCAAAAATAGTTCAAATACATAGAACCTTTGAGATTTTCTCACGAAACTGACGGAAAAACAAAATCCAAAACAAATTTGCCAAAAGGATTTTTTTCTCAATGTGTAAATGATTCCAGGGACAAAGTTAGGAACATGAAAAGGGAAGTGATAGAAAATATTGAAGGGATTTTTTTTTTTTTTTTTTTTGCGTTCTTTTGTTTATGAAATTTTCGGTAATGAATTGAAGTTGATGAACAATTTTGCAGTAGTGTTGAGAAAGTGAGTGGAGATATTGTGAGTTTGGGTTTTTGGGTTTTTGGCTACGGTTTTGGGCTTCGTGGAATGGAACGAAAGTTGTGAGGGAACGAATAGAGATATTGTGAGTTTGGTTTTTTTGTTGTGGTTAAGATCTGGGCTTAGTTTATGAAGATGTGTGCTTCCAAATCTAGGTTCACGTTCAAAATCATTTGGGTTCATGTTTTTAGTTTTTGGTTTTTAGTTTTTTTTTCTTTTTTTTTTCATTAAAATTGATAAATTAATTTTTGTTTATTCAAATGCTATGGGACAATTTTTTATTACTATTTTAATACCACGTTAGCATCAAGTATGCCAACTGTTCACACCATTTGCCATGTAGGCATTTTCTGTTAATGAGTTAACGGCAATGATCAAATTTATTATAAGTTGAAAATAACATTGACCAAATTGATTGTTACAAAAATGTAGGAACCAAATTGACTGTAACCCCAAAATGTAAGGACTAAAATGGTGTTTTTGCCATTATTTTTTTATCCACCTGTAACTCTCAATAACAACATAGCACTTAAGATTTTTTATGAAAATGTTATTGATATAGTATTTTTTTTTATTAATCAATACCGTGTACGGAAAATTGATTACTCACTTTCTATTGCATACTTTGTACCCACTGTCTTTTGAATCAATCTTTTTAAATTTAAAATTAGAAAAAAAAAAATGATTTCGCAAATTTCACTTGAAACTGTGAAATTGTGTTTTAAAAGCACAATTTCAGTCATGTGATGATGTGTGTTCGGTGACTATCAATAATAAAAGTTCAATAGACAGCTAAGGAGTAGCCGAGTTTTCTGTTGGCTGGCCAACTAGTTATAACTTTACATTTATTGGCGCGAAGAAATGGATGTTGCCATCATTTTCAAGCTTTTTCATGAAAAGAAAGAGCGTCACGTGCTTTGTTTCCAATTTCTGTTATCACTCTTAACTGTCTCTGCAACTTTTTAGTCTACATTTTTCCATGGAAGAAGTGGAGCTTGCCTCCAGTTCCAACCCAGTTGTAAAAATGGAAGATACATCTAATGCAAGCAAAAAGAAGAGTGTTTCATTACTTGGCCTATTTGCTGCTGCTGATAAAATTGATTGTGTCTTGATGTTTTTCGGAAGTGTCGGGGCTTGCATCCATGGTGCTGCACTTCCTGTGTTCTTTATTTTGTTTGGTCGTATGATTGATTCTTTAGGACATCTATCCAAGAACCCTCACAAATTGTCTTCACAGGTTTCCAAGGTACGAGGAACTTTGATACCTTCATTTTGACTTTTGGATTACCTTTTAGTACTTTTTTTTTTTTTCTTGGAATTCATTTAAAAATTAGAATGAAGTAAGACTGCTAACTAATGGGTCAAAATGGATAAATTCTCGGGGTAAAACTTAGGTACATGAACTAGTCGCACTACATTAAGTTTCCCAATTGAATTAATGGTCCTTGGAAAAGATAACATAATTTGTGTTTTACCAGGTGTTCGAATTCAATTGGGGAACCTAACGTGTCTAACAAGTTTAGCAAGATGTTTACCCATAGTTGATACTTTGCATGTGAGGTACAGAATGCCATGTTCACCTCTTCTATATAAAGAAATAAGGAAGTCTTATACTATTTTAGAAAATTGGTATGAAATTTACCAAATCATATAGAAGGATGAGAGGCAATTTTGGAGTTAAAAGGGTATTTAACCAAGATGAATTCAAGTTGATATCTTCCCAGCTCGTCCAACTACTATAATTAAAGAGTGATTCAAGTAGGGCTGTTTTTTGTGTATGTTAGAAACTAGAATAATGATTAAAAGATTAAATTCATAATTTCCTAAAAGTTTAAGCTTTTGAAACAATTGGTAATTTTATCACTTTCCTTTAGAATTCATTACTATAAAGGCTTTTGAAAAGCAGTCTGCACTAGAAATTTTGAGTTTTGCCCAACCATTGTTTTATAATGTATATCAGTTTGGAAAGAAGTAGCACTCAATGTTAGAATATACATAATGATTCAGGATTAATATCCTTTTTATATATGCACTTGTACTGCAATTGTATCTGAACTTTTGTGTTTTTGCAGTATTCTCTGTACTTAGTTTATCTTGGAGTCATTGTTTTGGCATCAGCGTGGATAGGTATGTCTGATGATACTAAGTCTAATCTGGCTGGCATTGTTATCCTTTCCTGCCAACTGCTTTGGTTTTTTCACCTAGTTGAGTGTAAGCATCCTTGTTTACTTGATGTTTTCAGGTGTTGCATTATGGATGCAAACTGGAGAGAGGCAAACTGCTCGTTTGAGAACGAAGTATCTTCAATCAGTTTTAAACAAGGATATCAATTTCTTTGACACTGATGCCAGAGATTCAAATATTATTTACCACATTTCCAGTGACGCAATACTAGTGCAGGATGCAATAGGTGACAAGGTATATCATAATACAAGTGGCTATGCTTGATGATATACTGAACAAATTTGGCATTGGATTTTAAAAATGAATAAGATTATATTGTATCTTAATGCAGACAGGTCATGCTCTGCGTTACATTTCTCAGTTCATTGTTGGATTTGCTGTTGGATTTGCATCGGTATGGCAGCTTACACTTCTCACCTTGGCTGTTGTTCCATTGATAGCTTTCGCAGGGGGGGCTTATACTATTATTATGTCTACCTTATCAGAAAAAGGTGAGGCTGCTTATGCTGAAGCTGGAAAAGTTGCAGAAGAGGTAAACAATTGCCTTTAAAACATCTCCTGCTATCCCCATTGAATTGTTGCAAATACTAATGGGGACATTTGATAGTTGTTACCTCTGTGCTGAAGCTGGATTTTAACATGGCAGTTACTTCAAATAACATAAAGCATATCAGCATAGAATTGATTGTATATCTAATTACACCTTGGCTGATTGTTGAGCTGATTCTCATGTGTTCTGGCTTTAACATTTTTTTTCTTTTCTTTTCCTCTTCCCTTTTGCATGGCTCAGGTTATTTCACAGGTTCGTACAGTGTACTCATTCGTAGGAGAGGACATAGCAATTGATGCATACTCCAAATCACTTAATAGAGCCCTTAAACTAGGGAAGAGGAGTGGCTTGGCAAAAGGAGTTGGTGTAGGATTTACATATGGCCTTTTATTTTGTGCGTGGGCATTGCTTCTCTGGTATGCCGGCATACTTGTCAGACATCGGGACACAAATGGAGCAAAAGCGTTCACGACAATTATCAATGTCATCTTCAGTGGATTGTAAGTCCCTTTTTTAAAGATGTTTGCAGGTATAACTGTTCCATTATATTTTTGTTTAGATTAAAAACAAACTTCTTTTTTTGTAGTGCTCTCGGTCAAGCAATGCCAAACCTTGCTGCCATTGCGAAAGGCCAGGCGGCTGCTGCCAATATCATAAGCATGATTGAAACAGATTCCAAGTCTTCTAAAACATCAGATGCTGGAGTAGTGTTGTCAAAAGTAGCTGGTCAAATTGACTTTTTCGAGGTCTGTTTTGCTTATCCTTCACGATCCAGTTTGGTTTTTGAAAATTTGAGCTTCTCAATTACTGCTGGGAAGACCTTTGCAGTAGTTGGTCCAAGTGGCTCAGGAAAGAGCACTATTATTTCCATGGTTCAACGTTTCTATGAACCCACTTCAGGTATGTAATGCCCACCTTGGCAGAGACTATTTATTTTTAGTGTCCAAATTGTGATTGTAGGAAAATTCACTAGTTGACTTCTGAATGTAAATTATTAAACTTTGAAAGCTCATGTGGCTTATGCCTGAAAATGTACAAGGTAACATACTGTTGGATGGACATGATCTCAAGAGCCTTGAATTGAAATGGCTGAGGGAACAAATGGGATTGGTTAGCCAGGAACCAGCATTATTTGCAACAACTATATTTGGAAATATTCTGTTTGGTAAACAAGATGCAGACATGGATCAGATTATACTAGCTGCCAAAGCTGCAAATGCACATTCTTTCATTGAAGGATTACCTAATGGTTATGATACTCAGGTGTGTCCTATTGCAAGCCTTTGTCAAGTGTACCGCTCATTGTCCATTTTTCATATATTGAAACTTAGTGCTCGTTCAGTAAAACAGTTTTAAACTGCACATTTTGAAAGGTTTTTTTTTTTTTTTTTTCGTTTTAATGAAAATAATTCTGCTCTCCTGAGTTAAAATTTCCTAGGCACTTTGGTTCGTTTGGATTAGCCTTTTTTTTTTTTTTTGGTTATCTTATTATTATTATTTTATTTTCTTCTCAAAAAAATAGTATTAGTTTATTTACTTATATACAACTTCTTTTTNCAAGTAGGGCTGTTTTTTGTGTATGTTAGAAACTAGAATAATGATTAAAAGATTAAATTCATAATTTCCTAAAAGTTTAAGCTTTTGAAACAATTGGTAATTTTATCACTTTCCTTTAGAATTCATTATTATAAAGGCTTTTGAAAAGCAGTCTGCACTAGAAATTTTGAGTTTTGCCCAACCATTGTTTTATAATGTATATCAGTTTGGAAAGAAGTAGCACTTAATGTTAGAATATACATAATGATTCAGGATTAATATCCTTTTTATATATGCACTTGTACTGCAATTGTATCTGAACTTTTGTGTTTTTGCAGTATTCTCTGTACTTAGTTTATCTTGGAGTCATTGTTTTGGCATCAGCGTGGATAGGTATGTCTGATGATACTAAGTCTAATCTGGCTGGCATTGTTATCCTTTCCTGCCAACTGCTTTGGTTTTTTCACCTAGTTGAGTGTAAGCATCCTTGTTTACTTGATGTCTTCAGGTGTTGCATTATGGATGCAAACTGGAGAGAGGCAAACTGCTCGTTTGAGAACGAAGTATCTTCAATCAGTTTTAAACAAGGATATCAATTTCTTTGACACTGATGCCAGAGATTCAAATATTATTTACCACATTTCCAGTGACGCAATACTAGTGCAGGATGCAATAGGTGACAAGGTATATCATAATACAAGTGGCTATGCTTGATGATATACTGAACAAATTTGGCATTGGATTTTAAAAATGAATAAGATTATATTGTATCTTAATGCAGACAGGTCATGCTCTGCGTTACATTTCTCAGTTCATTGTTGGATTTGCTGTTGGATTTGCATCGGTATGGCAGCTTACACTTCTCACCTTGGCTGTTGTTCCATTGATAGCTTTCGCAGGGGGGGCTTATACTATTATTATGTCTACCTTATCAGAAAAAGGTGAGGCTGCTTATGCTGAAGCTGGAAAAGTTGCAGAAGAGGTAAACAATTGCCTTTAAAACATCTCCTGCTATCCCCATTGAATTGTTGCAAATACTAATGGGGACATTTGATAGTTGTTACCTCTGTGCTGAAGCTGGATTTTAACATGGCAGTTACTTCAAATAACATAAAGCATATCAGCATAGAATTGATTGTATATCTAATTACACCTTGGCTGATTGTTGAGCTGATTCTCATGTGTTCTGGCTTTAACATTTTTTTTCTTTTCTTTTCCTCTTCCCTTTTGCATGGCTCAGGTTATTTCACAGGTTCGTACAGTGTACTCATTCGTAGGAGAGGACATAGCAATTGATGCATACTCCAAATCACTTAATAGAGCCCTTAAACTAGGGAAGAGGAGTGGCTTGGCAAAAGGAGTTGGTGTAGGATTTACATATGGCCTTTTATTTTGTGCGTGGGCATTGCTTCTCTGGTATGCCGGCATACTTGTCAGACATCGGGACACAAATGGAGCAAAAGCGTTCACGACAATTATCAATGTCATCTTCAGTGGATTGTAAGTCCCTTTTTTAAAGATGTTTGCAGGTATAACTGTTCCATTATATTTTTGTTTAGATTAAAAACAAACTTCTTTTTTTGTAGTGCTCTCGGTCAAGCAATGCCAAACCTTGCTGCCATTGCGAAAGGCCAGGCGGCTGCTGCCAATATCATAAGCATGATTGAAACAGATTCCAAGTCTTCTAAAACATCAGATGCTGGAGTAGTGTTGTCAAAAGTAGCTGGTCAAATTGACTTTTTCGAGGTCTGTTTTGCTTATCCTTCACGATCCAGTTTGGTTTTTGAAAATTTGAGCTTCTCAATTACTGCTGGGAAGACCTTTGCAGTAGTTGGTCCAAGTGGCTCAGGAAAGAGCACTATTATTTCCATGGTTCAACGTTTCTATGAACCCACTTCAGGTATGTAATGCCCACCTTGGCAGAGACTATTTATTTTTAGTGTCCAAATTGTGATTGTAGGAAAATTCACTAGTTGACTTCTGAATGTAAATTATTAAACTTTGAAAGCTCATGTGGCTTATGCCTGAAAATGTACAAGGTAACATACTGTTGGATGGACATGATCTCAAGAGCCTTGAATTGAAATGGCTGAGGGAACAAATGGGATTGGTTAGCCAGGAACCAGCATTATTTGCAACAACTATATTTGGAAATATTCTGTTTGGTAAACAAGATGCAGACATGGATCAGATTATACTAGCTGCCAAAGCTGCAAATGCACATTCTTTCATTGAAGGATTACCTAATGGTTATGATACTCAGGTGTGTCCTATTGCAAGCCTTTGTCAAGTGTACCGCTCATTGTCCATTTTTCATATATTGAAACTTAGTGCTCGTTCAGTAAAACAGTTTTAAACTGCACATTTTGAAAGGTTTTTTTTTTTTTTTTCGTTTCTTTTTTAACTTCACTTTTTTCCTAGGTAAAGCTTTTTCAAACCACCTCATTTTCAATAAACTGAAAATAATAAAGTTTTATTACGTTGACCATGTCCTATAATGCACAAACATACTGATGGTATACTACATTTAGAGGACAATCTTGGAACATGATCATAACCTCATTATTTTTGGCAAATATGTTGTCCTATCCTCAAGTTTGATGGTTGTTGAATTCAGGTTGGGGAGGGAGGAACACAGCTTTCAGGAGGGCAAAAACAAAGAATTGCAATTGCAAGAGCAGTGCTGAGAAACCCCAAGATTTTACTTCTAGATGAGGCCACCAGTGCTCTTGATGCAGAATCAGAAGTCATAGTGCAGCAAGCACTAAATAAAATAATGTCAAATCGGACAACAATCATAGTTGCACATAGGCTATCCACTGTACGAGATGTTGATACAATCATAGTGCTAAAGAATGGTCAGGTTGTTGAAAGTGGGACGCACATGGAATTAATATCCAAGAACGGTGAGTATGCAACTCTGGTGAACTTGCAGGTTACAGAAAATGTTAAAGATCCTAGCTCAATATCTCGCTCTGGAAGTTCAAGGCATTCCAGCTTTAGAGATTATTCTGCAAGTTCCAGTTTTCGAGAATATCAGAACCATCCCCTGGAGTTTAAATCAAATACTATAAGTGAAATGCAGCCAAGTGATCAAAACTCATCCCCATCAAAGCACACTCCATCGATTTGGGAACTACTAAAACTAAATGCTCCAGAGTGGCCTTATGCAGTACTTGGCTCAGTGGGTGCAGTTCTTGCTGGCATGGAAGCTCCTATGTTTGCCTTTGGAATCACACATATCTTGACTGCATTTTATTCTCCTGATCTTTCTCAAATGAGAGATGAAATCCAGCGGATAGCTCTTATATTTGTTGGAGTGGCAGTTATTACTATTCCTATATATCTATTGCAACACTATTTCTATACATTGATGGGAGAGCGTCTCACCACTCGTATTCGATTATTAATGTTCTCAGGTTATTGTCTCTTCACCATACAACTACAATTATCAAAAGTAATAATCTTCTTGACGCAGGATAACAGCTACAAGCATGTTCAAAATATAATCATTCATTCTAATTAAGAACTATATGTCTTTCTTCAACTGCAGCTATCCTTTCCAATGAAGTTGGCTGGTTTGATTTCGATGAGAATAATACAGGCTCACTGACATCAATTTTAGCAGCAGATGCAACATTAGTAAGAAGTGCTCTTGCTGACCAATTAAATATGTAATTTATGCCTTTTTTCAACAATATATATATATATATATAGAAAATTCTATTTACTTTGAATAGTAAAACTACATTTATAACATTTTCAAAACAAATTCATAAGTGGCAAGTTGTTTTTTGTTCTAATATAAGTTCACCACAAAAATGTCTTAAATTAGGCTATAGTAGAATTTCTATCTTGTATAAAAAAAAAAAAAAATTTAAAAAAATTAATAATTTATCACCTAATCTTTTATTTATTTATATATTTTCAATTTATGGTTTCCACTTTTGATTATTGTTCTCTTTATAATTATTATGTATAACACAACATTTCTCTTTCAACGTTATATTGCATGAGGCAGATCATAGCCATAGGTATGGGAACATACAATTTGGCACGTCTCTATGACTCCACAGAATAAGGCAAATATAATATAGAATGAGAAAACAATGCTGCTGCCCATGTTGTCAGAGTCCCATGTTTCTTCATCAAATGTGCCTTTTTTTACTTATATGTCATGTTCTTATTGTTTTTAATATTCACTGAAAATTTTCAGGTAGCAAAACGATGAAGAAGTCAAAATATAAATGTTACTTAAATTTAAAAATAAAAAATAAAAAATTAAAGTACTCTTAGTATTTGTGTCCTTATCTTTTTAAGAAAGAATAATAAGTGTCAGAGTCTTAAACCATGTTAAACAATTTCATTTTCATCCTCTTCGGGATCTTGAGGGAAGTCTCAAACCTTACCAAGATCTTATTTCTGTTTCACTTCTTTTCTTATAATGAAAAAAAAAAATAGAAAATATCATTGCTAAGATATTTATATTAAAAAATATTGTAGATTATCGGGAGTCAATTACATAACAGAATGTTAGCACTTTCTTATCAGATAAAATTTTAATGTGATACTAAATTCATGCACTTTTAATAATTTGGTGGGACTTTTTTTTGGAAAATGTTAAAACTGTCATTTTACTAAATTAATATTGTTAGGTTCTAAAACTTTAGGATCTTAATGTATTAGAACTTCAATGTGTAATGTTAACAAACTATGATCAAAATATTTTAGTCTAGATTAATGCTACTCAAAGTGTGGTTATGTGTAAAGTTAGAATCGAGTAATTGCAGGAAATTACTATTCAATTTCTGCAAGACTTGACTGATCGAAAATTAGACTCAATCGATCGAAACCCGTGCATATTGTTTTTTGCAGAATTTTCTAACTCAGCACAAGCCCATATGACATGTAGGGTTTTATGTTTTGCTTCAAGTATAAAAAGAAAAACTCTAGTCACGTTTTAAAGGTTGTCGATATGTTGTGTGTGTGAATCTCTTGTGAGATCCAGAGGTGTTTATCTTCATACATACTTAGTGTTATCAAGATCAAGATTGATGTTGAGAGCTTGATGATCACTTCGGTTGCTGTTTCAAGAGCTTAAAGAAAACACAAGTGGGAATACTTGTGGTTGTTGTGGATCAAGGAAAAAAGTAGTTCGTGGACTCGGAGCTATCACATGGTCGTGATAGTAAGTTTTCTACTTCATATAGCAATAGGATGTTAGTAGTTTAAGTCGCTATTGTAAAACTTCAATTCTTTCATAGTGTATCTGTTTTACCTTAAGGATAGCTAGGTTAAATCATTTACAGGTTTTTTACTGGTTTGGTTTTTCTAGGTCATCATATCGTTGCGTTTTTTTATTTTCCGCATTGTTTACATAATATGATTTACTTGTGTTAACCTAGATTTAAATAATTTACCTAAGTAATCACTTGGCTAAATAACTAGGTTAACCATTTTATGTTTTAAGAGGTCTAAAAACGCACAAACATGATAATGAATGTGATTAGTATTAATTCAATAACATAATAAATCAACATCTCATTTTTTTAAGATTAATAACACAAATTTATAAGATTTATGTAGTAACCCTTTGAATATGGGCGGGTGGGAATTTCATTGTGCTCCATGCCGTCTATATTGAACATTAAAATGAGTCAAAAATGGATACATGTGTGAGCCGCACATACCACCCAGACACCCAACATACTCATCCATGTGCAACGATGAAATTACTCTTATTATTGCTATTTAACATCGAATTACACAACAAGAGGTATATTGATACAATTCTCTCAATTTAGGGTGCCAATAGAAAATTTTGATAGTTTCAAGGGACAATGGAAATGAGGCAAAATTTTCCAGTGGAGAATAGTAATTTTCTTCTTTTTTTTGCAATTTTCCCTTTAAATTACAAGGTGAAGTTCCATCGCCCAAATTAACTATAAAATTGAACAATCAACCTATTAATGAATTGATAATAGGAAAAATGACTCCTGTTCTTAACAATTTCAATCAATTGCAAAATTTTAATTAAAAATTCACAAAGTCAAAACGAGAGAAATTCGCAATGTGGACATTGATCTATTTCAAAATATCTCATTTTAATTTTGAAACTAATGGAAATTGTTAATTACATGGGCATTTTGTCTATGATCAGTGAAGGGGGGAATTTCATCCTATGTTTCTTATTTGACGACAATTTATATTATCAGTTGAACAAATTAAAATGATACAAATATTTGAAACTTAAAATTATAGTTCCCACATCTTTTAACACGTAGAACTTTCAAACAAAGTTGCAGGCTTGCATGCTTGCAGGGCAGGTTATTGTTGGACCAGTAGTTAATTGGTTGTGGCTCATTAATTTTAATGATAGGACATAGACCATAAAATTTCCTCTTTCACTATCATCATATTAGAAAAGTGATAGCAAAAAATTTAATGGGACTCACGTTTTTGTTCTAAGGCAATATTGAAGGTCAAAGTGAAGGACCCCATGAACAGCAAATTATGATTGTCAAGGAGGTTGCTCAGTCTTGTAATTACTGGTTTATTCGTACTTTTTGTATAGTGATGATGATGATGATGATGATGATGATGATTATTATTATTATTATTATTATTATTTTGCTGAATTAACTACAAGATTTTTTTTTTTTGGAGAAAGAACACTGTAATTTTAATTAATTCAAGCCAAATCGGCTTGTATTACAGCAATGAGATGTGGAGGAACATCCTTCACATCTCGTATTTGTTCTAAGGTCAGAGTGGATGACTCCTTGGTCAATATTGAAAATTAGCCTATCAAGGAGGGTGTTAAGTGTTGTATTGATTTTTTTTTTTTTAAATATTTTTTGAAAGTTGGGATGAAAGATTTTTGAATATTTGATGTATTAGTTGAAAATACAAAAAAATACCAGTTGAATTATAATGCTCATAACATTATAGTTACTACTTGTGGTAATAGTGGATCAAAAAAATTTTATTTTTTATTATTTCTTTTTTTATAGCTGAGTTAACTACAATATTTGATTGTATTTGAATTTCTACTTTTTTAAATAAATTTACTTTTCTTCCAAAAGAAAAATTATGCCATCAAGTGTAAGCCAAGGGCCCTAATCTAATATTACTACTCATGTCCCACACGGGTTTCTTTTAATTATCAATGGCGATTTTAAGAAAAATTATAAATTCCAATTATTGTATTAGTCACTATTAGCCATTAATGAGTGGCTTCATCTCATGTGAGGTCCAACGATTGGTGTAATTAATTTGCTTATAATTAATCATGATAAAATTCAAAACCACTACATGACAATTCAAAAAATTAATTATGTATTAAATTATACGATTAATTAAATTATTTAAATAAACAAGATAATATATATATATATATATATTTTTTTTTTAAAGTAGGTTATATACTAGTATATATATATATATTTTTTTTTTTAAGTAGGTTATATACTAGAAGTACACAAATATAGTGTGGGGAGTGGAAAGATCACCGTCCAGATTAAAGCCCACAAATGAAATAGGCCACGGGAATGAGATTAGGACAGATTTGGCTACAAGGAGGAAGTCCAAGAAGGGAATAGACTGTAAGAAAAAGAAAGTTAAACCTCACGCTTGAGAAGGGGAATGTGTGGTATAGTGACTCCCGTGAAGAGAATGGAAGGATAATCGTGTGTTCAAACAGCTGCACGGATGATCCACATACTGCCACTAGAAGGCGCTAGGAACTGCGGGAAACTTCTAGAACACGCAAGAAGATAGAAGATTTTTATCTCTACCTCAATTTGGGAGTGCTCACCTAACCTTTGCAGCATTAAATGCATGTAAGACAACCTAAACAGTAAAAATATCTCACTGGAGGAAGAGTTCAGGGATAAGGAAGGGGAAGAAACCAATAAAGTAAGAAAAATATTTTTGAAGACTAGGTCGGCAGTGTAACAGCTGTAAAAGTAGGAGTAGAAGTGAGACTTATAAATAAGAGGAAACTTCAATGGAGAAGGAGGCAATTTTCTTTTTGGAAGAAGAAGAAAAGTCTATCTAGGGAGAGTAATAGAAGTAGAAAGAGAGAGAAACACTAAGGGTTTCACCACGGGAACAAGAAAGTTTCCTATAGCAACATCTATAACTGTAATTGTAACACGAATGATCAAAGAAATCCACTACTTGTGTTTCCCATTGTGGAGTGTTTATTCCTTATTATTTATTTGTATTTAAGTTGTGTGAACTGTTATAGTAGAATTTTAAGGCAAGTACATTGGGGGACAAATTCCATGTCCCTACAATTAACGCCATCAATGGGAATCACTCTACCAAGCAGAAGACTGAAGAGTTGGATTTTTTGGGACAATGGCCAACCGAACATGGAGCGGTCTCGCTCATCTGGAACAACCTAGTATGTCGAAAGAATATATCCATGCAGGTCGACATGTGAGGTCTGAAGTTCATAAGGAGACTTAGCAGCAACCTAGCCCTCCTTCACAAGGAGAAAGGTCAGGTACCAATATGGAGGGCCCATCCTATGCAAATAGGGATATGGAGGTGAAAAGGTAGAGGAAGCAAGTGGCCCTATTGCAAAGAAATGCATAGAAGGACAAAGAATTGCTTCGCCGTAAGGACAAGGAGCTATATCATTAGAGAAGACCAAGTCCAGCATCCAATCACTCTCGAGGAGATAAGCACGGAGTGGGTGATAGGAATTAGAAAAGGGATAGGAGATCACCTCATCTTCATAGGGAAAAAGAGAAAACTCCCCCTAGGGAGGAGCAGGATGGGGAGAGGCTTAAAGGGCTAGTTCATCATTCCCAAGTCCTTACAATGCCCCATGTTACTAGTAAGGATGCCACGAGTAAGGGTCTACATCAAATATCTCAGTCCCCATTCTCGAAAGAGATAGAGAAAACAGACCTACCTAAGAGATTTGCTAGGCCAACTTTCATAATTTATGATGGCAAGACGAATCACGTGGAGCACGTCAGTCATTACAATCAAAGCATGGCCATATACTCTAAAAACGAGGCCCTGATGTGTAAAATTTTTCCTTCTAGCTTAGGTTCGATAACTATGAGATGGTTTGATGGGTTAGAAAAAAAGGCTATTTGAGGTTTTGACAAGCTTATTAAGGCATTTGAAGCTAGGTTTATGATGTGTAGTAGGACCCCGAAACTATTCGCCTCACTCCTCTCGTTAGCAATGAAGGAAGTTGAAACACTTAGAGCTTATTCAGATCATTATTGGGAATTATATAATAAGATCGGGGGAGATAACAGGGAATTGCTACAATTACCTTTAAGGTGGGCCTTCCCATTGATTTCAACTTGAGGGCTTCACTAGCCTTAAAGCCAGTCACAGATATGAACAAACTGATGGAACGGGTAAAAGAGTACAAGAGATTGGAAGATGATCAGTTAAGATAAGGCCAAAGCAAAAGTACTCGTAGAAGTAAAGAAAGAGGTCAAAGCAGATCAGGCCCCTCAACCTCATAGGGATTTTTTCCCCCAAGCTCAGAAGTAAAGGATGGAAATGGTTAGCTCATTATATAAAGAGCCTGTCTACTGAATTGTGGAAAAGATAAAGAATGGGCCATATTTCCGTTGGCTGAACAAGATGAGTGGGGATATTACCAAAAGGAATCAAAGCCTTTATTGTTCGTACCACCGAGATCGTAGACATACAACTGAGGGTTGCCAAACTCTGAAGGACCATTTGCGTCAGCTTGAGAAAGCAGGTTATCTGGCAAAATTCTTAGTTTGAGAAAATTCACGCCCGCAGAAATTAAAAGGGGGAACCACCACAGGAACTTCGACACCAACTCAGGGGCTTATATGGGTAATACATGCAGCTAGGAAATGAGTGGAGACTATGAAAACACCATCTAGGGTGTTGACTGTGAATCTAGCTTCTGACATAGAATTGGAAGGACTCGTACACAAAAGAGTCAATGAGAGGATGTTGACTTCACGAGGAAAGACCTTAGGGATACTATTCAACCCCATCAAGATGCCCTGGTAGTTACATTGCGGATTGGGGGTTTTGATGTTAAAATAGTTATGATAGATTAGGGAAGTGAGGCAAAGATAATGTACCTAGACTTGTATGAGAGATGGGGACTTACTCTTGAGAATCTGACAAGGTATGGTAGTCCTTTATTGGCCTTTGATGGGAGCATTGTTATGCTAACAGGGCAAGTGGCCCTTCCCGTGGAGGTGGAAGGACGAAAGGAGATTGTCCACTTTATAGTAGTGCATTCATACTCCCCATATACAACAATCCTCAAATGTCCTTAGATCCATTCCATGGGTCTAGTACCTTCTTCTTTGCATCAAAATGTGAAATTTTCAACTGAGTAGGGTATTTTGGAAGTACGCGGAGACCAATGTATGGCTCAGAAATGCCAGATAGTTGCTGTGGGGCATAAGCAGGAGGCCGAGTTTGGGTCAACAAACCCCTTGTAGCAACTACAGTCCCTACCCGAGGATACCTATGAGCAACTGGAGAAGATATATATTGATTTCGAGGATAAATATTTCCAACAATGAGCTAATATCCCTATGTTGGAAAAAGTTGAGTTAATCTTGTTTTTAATAAACAATTTAGATGTATTTGCATGAAGTCCATATGAATCACCCAGGATGGATTTGGACTTTATTTATCATCGACTTAATGTTAACCCTCATTGTCCACCAAAAAAACAAAAGTCTCGTAGGTCCTCTAATGTACATGTTAAGGCAGTAAGGAAAGAAGTGGGTAAACTTAAAGAGGCTGGGGCAATCAAGGAGGTTTATTATCCCGAGTGGCTAGCTAATACGATGGTAGTAAAGAAAAAAAAATGGGAAGTGAAGAGTATGTGTAGACTTCATGGATAGATCATTTTCTGGTGCCAAAGATATACTAACTTGTTGATGCAACATTTGGGCACCCCAGGGTGAGTTTTCTTGACGTTTTCCAAGAATAACACCAGATAGCTTTGGCCCCAGAGGACTAAGAGAAAACTTCTTTAATAACCCCTACTAGTAATTTTCACTATAAGGTTATGCCATCTGGGTTGAAGAATGCGGAATCTACCTATCAGAGAATGGTAACCAAAATGTTCAAAGAGCAATTGGGCAGGAATATAGAAGCGTACATTGATGACATGGTAGTAAAGAGAAAGGCCGTGAAGAATCACCTCATTGATCTCGCGGAAACCTTTGAGACATAGCAGAAGCACCGTTTGAAGTTGAATGCCTCAAAGTGTGCCTTTGGGGTAAGTTCGGGGAAATTTCTGGGCTACTTGGTAACCCATCAAGGTATAGAAGTTAATTCGGATCAGATTGTAGCTTTGCAAAGTCTAAAATCTCCTTGGAGCCCTAAAGAGGTTCAACGACTTACTAGGATGGCCGCAGCTCTTAATCAGTTCATTTTACAATCCATGGATAGATGTCGAGCCTTTTTCCAGTTGTTGAAGAAATAGAAAGGCTTTCAGTGGACGAATGAATGCCAACAGACATTTGAGGAGCTAAAGTTGTACCTAGCCCAGCTCCCATTTTGTCAAGGCTAGTCCCTGGAGAAACGTTGTATATGTATTTGGCTGTAACTGATCATGCGATGAGTGCTATTCTGTTCAAATTGGATCAAGGAGTGCAAAAGCCAATCTTTTATGTCAGTAAGTCTCTTGTGAAAGCAGAAACACAGTATCTCCCTTTAAAAAAAGCTACGCTTGCAATAATTCATGATGTATGGCGATTACCCCACTATTTTCAAGCCCATACGGTAATTGTGCTGATTAAGCATCCCTTACAAGCGTTGCTCAGAAGATCGGATTTCACGAGGAGGATAGCCAAGTCGGAAGATTCTTTAGGAGCTTTTGATATTTAGTATAGGCCTTGAACCTCTATCAAAGGGCAAGTCTTAGCAAACTTTGTTACGGAATTCACACCTAAGCAACTCGAAGTTTTGCAAGTAGAGGGAAGTAGGATATTGGGACCTCAGGAAGATATATGGCAGGTATATGTGGATGGAGTGTCGAACTGCCAAGGAGCAGGGGTTGGAATTATACTTATTTCTTCAAAAGGAATCAGAGTGGAAAAGTCATTCAAACTAGGTTTTCCTGTGTCCAACAATGAGGCTGAGTATGAAGCTCTTCTTGTGGGGCTCATAATGTCTAGGTAAGTAGGGGCAGACAAAGTGAAGTTGTATTGTGATTCGAGGTTAGTTGTTAGTCAAATCACGGACGAGTTCAAAGCCAAGAACCAAAGAATGATGAGCTACTTTAGGGAGGTTGGGATGCTAAAATGTCGATTTAAGAGGCTAGAGATATCGCATATCTCAAGTGGCAATAACAGTCATGCAGACTTTTTGGCTACTCTATCTTCTTCAGTGGAAGATCCGTTTTCGAGGATGGTGACGGTTGAACTTTTGCCATTCTCCAGCCTAACTCCTTCCGACAAGAACTTAGTTTTGAGTATACATTTGTCCGTAAGTTGGATGGATCCAATTATAGCTTATCTCCAAAATGAGATTTTGCCCGAGGATAAGAACAAGTATGAGCAGATCAAATGTAGGTCTCCACGGTATTGGGTATCCAAGGAAGGGAAATTATATAAAATATCGTATTCAAGACCCTGTCTGCTATGCATGATCCCGAGGCAATTGAAACACTTCTGGAAGAGTTGCATGAGGGAATATGTAGAGGTAACACGGGAGGCAAATCGTTGGCTCACTGAGCCCTTCCTCAGGGGTATTGGTGATCAAACATGCAAAGACAATCATTGGAGTACTCCAGAAAGTGCGATCAATGCCAAAAGTTTACACCAAGCATTCATCAGCCTGGGGGTCAGTGGAAAGATCCCCGTCTAGATTATAAAGCCCACAAATGAAATGGGCCACGAGAATGAGATTGGGCTAGGTTTGGCTGCAAAAGGGAAGTCCAAGAAGGGAAGTCCATGAAGAGAATGGAAGGATAACCATGTGTTCAGAAAGTTGCATGAATGATCCACATGCTGCCACCAGATGGCGCTAGGAACTGTGGGAATCTTCTAGAACACGCAAGAAGATTGAAGATTTTTATCTCTACCTCAATTTGGGAGCCCTCGCCTAACCTTTGCCGCATTAAATGCATGTAAGACAGCTTGAACAATAAAAATATCTCACTGAAGACAGAGTTCAGGGATAAGGAAGGGGAAGAAACCAATAAAGTAAGAAAAATATCTCTTAAGACTAGGCCAACAGTGTAACAGTTGTAAAAGTAGGAGTAGAAATGAGGCTTATAAATAACAGGAAAGTTTAGTGGAGAAGGAGGCGATTTTCTTTTTGGAAGAAGAAGAAAAGTCTATCTAGAGAGAGTAATAGAAATAGAAAAAGAGAGAAACACTAAGGGTGTCATTACAGGAACAAGAAAGTTTCCTATAGCAACATCTATAACTATAATAGTAACACGAATGGTCAAAGAAATCCACTGCTTGTGTTTCTTATTATGGAGTGTTTATTCCTTATTATTTAGAGAGATGCTACTTCTACAACAATTTTACAACAAATCACAGGTGGTTAGTTGTTATTGGTTCAAATTTGAAACTAACACTAAGATTACTTTTTTGCCCCAACAATAACAACCAGTAATAACCTACCACTTAGGATTTGTTGTAAAAATGTTGTAGACATATCATTTCTCTATTATTTATTTGTATTTAAGTTGTGTGAACTGTTATAATAGAATTCTGAGGCGAGTACCTTGGGGGACAAATTCTGTGTCCTTGCATATGGTTTTTTGAGTTAATAAGTAGTAAGTTAATAAATTAGAGGAGCTTTCCTCCGAATTAATTTAGAAAAAAAAATTCTATCATATTTATTATTCTCAACCAATAAGATGTTGTGTTTTCTTCAGTTTTAATTAGCTTTATTAGTAGTGTGGTGAAACTTACACATCAACAAGTACATATATAATATAACCCAAAAAAGAGGTTTACAATTCATCATTAAATTTTGCATGAGTATCAATTTGGTTTTTGAGCTTTTAATTTGAACAATTGACCCAACCCTACATATTCAATTTATAACAAATCAAACATTTTGTTCTTATATTTATGTTATATTAAGAGGAATGATTATACACAAATTTTCTACCATATTATCAATAAATTTGAAACGTTATCATATCCACACAAAAAAATCCTAATAGAAAGGGTTTTTTTTTTTTTTTTTTTTCGTCATAAATCAAACATGTATTGATAGGAATGGCAAAGTAACTTGTGTGTGTATATATATATAGACTAAGTTAGGATAAAGTTATATTTGGTGTAATTTTAAGTATTATTACACCACCAAATAACTTTTTAATTCATTCTAAAAAAAAAAAACTTTTTATTGAATTAATTTTTTTTATTGAAAATCTCATTGCCTGGATTATATGATCTCTATGTTCTTAACACGCATGCTAAATGTTGTGCCAATATGATATTATTTACTTTTTGATCCATAAAATCTTATAGTTATTGATCTTAGTCTATCTTAAAATTTTGCAAGAATTGAGGATATAAGAAAAAAGTGTAATTTAATGGCAAATTTGTCAAAATTTATATCCAATAAAGAAATGTTGAGTGGTAAAACATTGTTTAAAGTTGCACTATGTGTAACTTAAACCCAACTCAAAACAATCTTTTTTCTATTTTTACTATTCTCATCACTATTCTCTTATTTGTCTCGAACGAATGTTAGAATCACCTTATGAAAAAAGTATTTTTTGTGTTTCAGGTATATGCAGTATGTTGCAACTTGTGAGTATCTCACTCCACACACCCGATACATATGATACCATGTTGTCACTTTATTAGAAATAACAAAATATTTTCACCTTCCCTTGTTTCAAAAACTAAATAGGATAAGGATGAATTCCCATTACTCATCCTATCACCATTTCTACTCTTTTTCTAGTGTGGATAATTCAATAATTACATTAGGAGGAGAAATATTTAAATTGTGGATAGTTTGATAATTACATTAAAATGAGAAAGATTTAAATTACGTACGTCTTAATTGGAAACATTAAGAAGTGCTTTTAAAAAAAAAGTCAATATGAGAAAAATAAAAAGATATAGTCAACATTTATTTGCACCTTTATGGTCTCAATTTTTTTTGAGAAATATATGGTTTCAATTACTTTTTTTTTTTTTTTGGTTTTTCGAATTATCAATTATAAAGAAAAGGGAAAGAAAGGTGGAAAAAATAAATAAATGAGAGTGGTATTTATAAATTTTAAATAGGATGAGCGGTATATGATAAGGGGGAGCTGTAATGCAGTAAGGTGTAAGCCTGTAAGAAAAAGAGAAAAGCTGGCAAAAGGTTGTCTAGGTCAGCGATCGCTTCAACCGCTATTGTATTTTGTATTTTGGATTTCTATTTTCCATCGTGAAATTGTTTTCCTTTTCCCTTTTTTCTCTTTTCCCCTCTCTCGTCTCGTTTCTTCTCAAAACCTCAGGTCCCACCCACTTCACCCATCGTCCTGTCCCTCTCTCTCTCTCTCTCTCACATTTCAATTTCAATTCCAAATCCTTTTCCAATCAATTAGGGCTAAAGCTAAAAAAGCCACACACTCTGTGGGAATTTCAATTTCAAAGAATTCCGATTCTTTCTCTCTTGAAAGCTCTTCCCCAAGAAATGGAGTCTAGGAGATGATCTCTCTCTGAAGAAAGAAAGAAAAACTGAGGTGAAGTGAAATAGGCATTATCATTGTCGGATTAGAATTAGCTTTTAGGGGTGGAGGAGAGATCCAGTGCTTCGCTGCTGGAAAAATGAGTGCGTCCAGGTTCATCAAGTGCGTCACCGTCGGCGACGGCGCTGTCGGCAAAACTTGCATGTTGATTTCCTATACCAGCAACACTTTCCCTACGGTCAGTTTAGAGCTCCTTCTTTCGTAATTTCTGCCTTCAATTTGGTCCTTTTTGTATGCTCATTTTCTTTCATGGATCTTTCTGGAACAAAAGAAAGAAGAAAAGAAACGAAAATTTGAGTTTTTTTTTTTTCCTTTCTCTTTGGACGATTTTATTATTCTTGGAAATGGCTGATAGTATGTTAATTTGTATATGGGGTTTGGAATGATACAAAGATAATTAATTTAAACCGGATTTCGGCTAATTTAAGATAACAATAATTGATCAATTATGATTTTACTTTAAATTTCGTATTTTTGAGTAACATAGGAACTTATGCACACAGAGAAATGTATCTTCTTTGGAAATTTGAGTAGAGCACTTCTACTATTTGTAGGTTGATTCTTGGTTTTGTGTGGTAGGAAATATTCATCACTTTATCGATTTTATTGTTCAAAAAATATTCAGTCTGCTGTTTATTTTGCTAATAATTTTCCTGTAAGATTATTTATTTTCAATTTTATTGTAACATTTTATTCTCCAACAACAACTAAACCTTAGTCCCAATTTTTTTTTTGGGTTTGTTGCGAATCCCCCTCAGGGCCGGCCAAATGTATTCTTAGGAGGCGCCCCAATATGTATCTGTAGTGTGGATCCATTCATAATAGAGTGACTAAATTTTATGTTGGCTGCAAACCCCCTAATTTTTCTGGACTTGGGGACCAGCTTAGAACGAAATATACTAATCTAAGCATAGAAACATGCGGAGTTTATCGTGACATTTTTTGCTTTCTGTAAATGTACTTTGGGTTAAAACTAAGAAGTTATTGGTTGTTAACTATTTTGTCATTTTTCATTGATAATAGGACTATGTGCCAACGGTTTTTGACAACTTCAGTGCAAATGTGGTTGTGGATGGAAGCACCGTTAACCTTGGGCTATGGGATACTGCTGGTAATTATACAACCATCATTTTCAGATTTCCTGGATTTGCTTATCTTCTTCTTCTCCTCCTTTTTTTCCCCTTCTTAATTGTAGGTTTCTAATGAATGATTTGTTGGACAGGTCAGGAGGATTACAATAGGTTAAGACCCTTGAGCTATCGAGGTGCAGATGTGTTTATTCTTGCTTTCTCTCTCATAAGCAAGGCCAGCTATGAAAATGTTGCAAAAAAGGTTTCAAAATCTTGACTAGTCTTTTTTTTTTTTAATATATAAATATATTCATTTTTATGTTGAATGTTTGCATTTGCGTGGGCTGAGATTTTTATTTTTATTTTTTTCTGTTTCAGTGGATTCCTGAATTGAGGCATTACGCACCTGGAGTTCCAATAATCCTCGTTGGAACAAAGCTCGGTATGATTTATTCTCAACATTCCATTTACATGCATTCTTGATTGATACTGTTTGTAATCAGCTGTGTCTGTGGAATGTGGATGGAAGGTTGGTTGGGTACTTAATGACCAGTTTTGGTTTAATTGTCTCCAGTTTTTCAATATTTGAATCCTAGATTAGTTGGGTTTTTGCTCAACGTCAAAGCATTGATAAGATATTTAGGCATTGTCTTTCTTAGGTCTTAGAATTGATTAGGTAGGACTGTTTAACTCTCTTTTTTTTTCCTATGCTTTTCATAAATTTCTATGGCTTCTTGTGGGTAAGTTTAATTTAGGAGGTCATCTTTGTTAGTAGGATGATTGCTTATCATCCTGGTAGGTTTTTTTTTTCTTTTTTTCCAGCAATTGTATTACTCAGTTATGTTCTGCTGCTGGAAATAGAATTTTGTTGTTGTTGTTTGCTACCTAGTTTGACACACGGCAGCATGGATTGATCGCCACCTTTTCTGGTCAGTGACTCTTGTCAAGAAGTTAGGCATACTTCGTTTCATACTTCTTTGTTTCTAGTTGCTATTGATGTAATGGCAGCAAGTGATACTACTAAGGCACGTATAATTTTCATGGCAGTTATGGTATTAAAGGTTGCACTTGTTTGTTCATAAAGTCCAAACAAACCCCCTTCTCAACGTTAACAAACTTCAATCTGTTAACAAATTAAAGATCCTTTTGACTCTTAGGAGCTTGAACTCAAGCAAATATCTGGTTCATCTGGAGGATCCTGAAATGATCTGGAACTATGTTCTTGCAGTTGTGGCCTTCAGTGATAAAGCAGGCCCACATATTAGGGTAGGGGTATGGATGCTGGTGTGGGAAGAAGGAAAGGGGTATTCACATCACTGAAGTTATAATGGTAGAACGATTATTGAAAATACAGATATAAGGAATATGTTATTTGGCATTCCTATATAAATGTTGATTTATGAGTCTTCTCAGGTTCATGCTTCTGTCTTTGGGCTTGAACATGACATGTTACTTGGCAAATGAGGCTAGTTCTGATGCAACATAAACTCCAGGGAGCTTAAATTTTAAATATTGTGCCTGTCAAACAGCCGGCAAGTTGAGTTATGTACTTGTGGATTGAGGTAAGGGAATAGTGATTTTCAAGCAGAAGATGGTTTGTGATGGACCAAAACTAGGGAACAGGTGAACAAAACCTAGAGTCTTCAAGAAGTTATACAAAGTACTAAACCTAATACTGCTGCATAGTTGGGACTTGAAAACTTGATAAGTAACTTCTATGGGAAGAACATAAATGTGATTTTGACTTGTGAAACAAGCAATGCACGACTTTCTATGAATTCAAAATTGTCTTTAAAATCTATTTTGATCAAGCAAGTCATTATTGTACAACCTAGTTTAAGCCATGCACAACTCTACCCTTCAAATCTTGAGGTCCTGTTATCTTTGTTTGCACTAACTTGATAGCCTTGAATTTCCATACTCCAACCAGAAAAGATTGACCATGAACAATACAGCTATTTTGGGAGTGTAGTTATATTGATATGGCTATATGTTAGGTTCATGTCAATTTTCTGATCATAATCCATGTTGGAGTCAGCAAGAATTACACGTAATAATTTAGCATAAGATGGAATAAGAAGGTTTCAATTTATCTTTCAATGTAGATAGTTTTGTAGATTCTTGATCGCTCATTCCTATGTTATTAAATATGGTGTAACTGTCTTTTTTCTTTAAAAAAAAAAAAACTCTATTTGTAATATTAAGTTTAAATTAATAATCACTCAATCATCCTCCTCAGTTTTGTAATAGCACTTGAAAGTTGTGTTATTGGAGATTTATATTTTCAATTATTCAAAGTTATATTTTCATCAGAATCATTTTTGTCCACTTGATTCTAATTTGCCACTACGTTCTCATCATACTCACTTTTTTTATTTGTGCTGATATATAATTTCGCTTCATAAATCTGGAAAGTTCACTGTTATCATTTGAAATTATATGATGCCAATTACAGGCTTTAAACTAATTTCTTTTCTTTCCATGCATCATTTTGATCTTATATAACCTACTTATCTTAAAAAAAATCATGAACCGGAATTTGATATTGTCATCAGATTTGTTATGAAAAACCTACCAATTTTTTCTTTTCCTATTGATGCATTCTGGACACTAACTAGAATGCTTACATAACACACCAACACCACCCCCCCCCCCCCCCCCCCCCCGGACCACACCACATACACACACCTATCCCTCCTCTCAAAAAAATTGTAATTAAAAAAGACATGTCAATTATGGAACTAGCATAGAGTATGACTTTAGATAGAATAGAATGGAAGAAAAGAATACATGTGGTCAACCCTAACCAATCGGTTTGAGAATCAATACTTGACTCCAAAATTTTGGGAATAAGGCTTTGTTGTTGCTGTTATTATTGTTTCCTTCTTACTCTTAGTGCCACTACATATGTGTTAACATTTGGTTCTTGCAAAAAGACTGCAACTTTTGTACTCGGTCTATGTCTAACTGGCCTCCACATCTGTAATGATCATAAGTAGCTTGAGAGTTTACACTGTTTTTGTGTGTGTGTATACATGTTCTATTTTCTTGTTTTTATTTGATTTTGGATTTTCTTTTGGGGATTATCTCTTGTGAGTGTATTTGCTTGAATATAATTGCTTCTGGTTATTCAAAGTATGTTTAAGAACTATCTGGTTTGACTTTCTTTGTTAATACATAATCTGGAGTTTTGTTTTATCGTTGCTATTTAAATTTTTATTCCTTATTCATGAAAGATGTACTTGTTTTCATAATTAGTTCCATCTATCTGCAGATCTTAGGGATGATAAGCAGTTCTTTATCGATCATCCAGGTGCAGTGCCCATCACTACGGCTCAGGTAAAATCTTCTGCATCCTGAATGTTTCTCTTTTATTCTCTACACATCTGTTTTAGTTGATCTATGACCTTCTTAACATGTGGTTTTATATTCCCTTTTTGCTGAAGGGAGAAGAGCTTAGGAAACTGATTGGATCTCCTGCCTACATTGAGTGTAGCTCAAAAACACAGCAGGTTTACACAATTCTCTTCATTTATTCGTGCTTAATAATATTGGAAAATTGCCTTTACGCCCTTGTTACTTATTGGACTCATGTCATATTGTAATTGCAGAATGTTAAGGCAGTTTTTGATGCAGCCATTAAGGTTGTGCTACAGCCACCAAAGCAAAAGAAGAAAAAGAAAAAGGCACAAAAGGGTTGTTCCATATTGTGATTCAGAGGAGGGATTGTATTTGACATAGGAGAATGACCCACCAGCCTATTTTACGTCTCTATATCAGTCAGTCAAGTCAGTCCTTGTGTCTGTTTTAAGGAAGCAGCAACCTTTGGTGTATATTCTTTGACTGACATGCTAGGGATCAAATGTTAAAGCATGAAATTATTAGTTTCTGGCTTTACCTTTGTTTTCATGATCTGTAACTCTGGTGAACTAGCATATTCCTTGTTGACCCCATGTACACGTATCCGTGTTTAAAAATTTGTCTCCTGTATTAACCAGATGCGAGGAAGTGAACTTGGTTATATCATTCGTAATTTGTGTTCTTAATCTTCTACTGTTTCTGTGTGGTACTGCAAGTTTTGTATGCTTTTAAAAAGTATGTTTATATTCTTTTGACAAATACAGTCTAGTCTGTGATCGCGCAAATGAGGAAACCTGAGTTGGCTGTGCACGTCTTAACGTGATTAAACCATACATAATGGTGGATGTGTTATCATTGAAATTTTTTTTGAATCATGAATCATGTTATCATTGTATGTTGTGGTTTATACGAAGGTGCTATAAAATATGCATGGGCGTTTATGATTGCCACGTCTTAACATTTTTCAAAGATGAATTAGCCATTGCCGTCTGTGGTAGACCCTAATAAATTTCTTAATATAAATAATTATGAAATCTTTGAGGAAGTAATTTGATTCGGAGGTCTACAATTCGTTCTTTCTTCTCTTCATGATACCCAGACTTCGGTTATTTGTAGGACTGGCTTATTTTAAAATTTCAATTTGTCGAGCAGTCTGGCAGCCCAACGAACAACTTAAGGAGCTTTTTTTTTTTTTTTCATCAAGATCGAATGATAAAATTAGTTAGCCCCTCCCCCAAACTTCCCCCCCCCCCCCCCACCCCCTCCATCCAAAAAAAAACACTTGATCGGTCTAATTTCTAAACTTAGAATTTTTTTTGCCGAAAAAAAAAAATTTCTGTTTGGTTTACCTTGCCTCCATCGCCAATTCCTTTGTTCTTTCTCTGACATGATGAAGATCTGTTTGGTTTGTGATGATTCTATTTCTGGGTTTTGTTTTGAACTGGGAATTGGAGTTTGATTTGAGGTGCAAAGTGAGAAGAAAGAAGATTTTTGGGTTTGATTTGAGGTGCAAAGAGAGAGAAAAACGTTTGAGGTTGAGGGAGGAGCTGGGAATTTGATCTGAAGAGGAAAGAACACCGGTTGGGAGAGAGAGATAGATGGTGAGAAGAGAGAAAAAATCAATTAAAGAAGTAAGAGGAGAGAGAAAATTCGAATAAAAAAATAATAAACGCAAATGCCATATTCGTCGTACCGTGGCAAAATTGCAATATTACTATTCAATGTTGCAAAAGTTTAACACATTTAACACATTTGATAAAACTCCGTTTTTGGTGTTTGGTGTGTGCCAAATGTGCCATATTATAGCATTTAGCATAGATACCACATCTGCTGTGGATGCTCTTATGGGCCTTATAATGTGTATATGAAAAAAAACTCATTTGGAATTTTTTTTTTTTTTTTTGAGAAACTCATTTGGAAGTATAAACTTTAAAAATTTGTACATAAATCAAATAAAAGGAAAATAAGCTATGGTTAACTTGTCCAAATCTAGCTTTACCCTACACAGGTTTCCCTCCCTCAAAGAGGTGATAGAGCAGGAACATGTTTTACTCGTTCTATCTCGCCATGGAGAGAGAGAGAGAGAGAGAGGATTTGAGTTATATTTGGTTATAATTTCACATGAATTATACATTTTTTAAACCTTAAATTTGCATAAGATCCAACAATAAAAATATCAGTATTTGCCACTTTATATCTTTATTTTAAGAAATTTCACCATTGTCTCTAATCCTGCATTAAATTCTTCCTTTGGCTTAGTTGCCCATATAGCATTCCTTCCAATGAAGTTTTGGGTTCAATGGGTTTTATCCTTGATATTACAAGTTCCTTATGTGATTCGGTTACTAAATCTCCAATCCACATACTCTGTGACTGTGTGGTAGACTAGGACTTCTGGAATAAGCATGGAAGTCCTCACACCATGCAGTCTTCTTTCTCTGTCTTTTCATATATGGTTGGAAGAGAATGCCTTAGCTCACAATATCCCCATGAAGTTGAGTATCCCTCGGAACATCCTTTTTCCCTTTGGCATATGACAGCATATAGATAATTACATCTTCAGGTCTGGAGTTATTGATCAAAATATCTATGAAAATTGCTTAAAACAAAGTGCATAAGTTTAAATTGAACACAAATGGTGCCTCCCATGGCAACCCTGGGATTGCAGGTGGGGGAGGACTTATTAGAAACCATAATGGGCTATAGATCAAAGGTTTCGCAAGATACATNCTTTCTCTGTCTTTTCATATATGGTTGGAAGAGAATGCCTTAGCTCACAATATCCCCATGAAGTTGAGTATCCTCGGAACATCCTTTTTCCCTTTGGCATATGACAGCATATAGATAATTACATCTTCAGGTCTGGAGTTATTGATCAAAATATCTATGAAAATTGCTTAAAACAAAGTGCATAAGTTTAAATTGAACACAAATGGTGCCTCCCATGGCAACCCTGGGATTGCAGGTGGGGGAGGACTTATTAGAAACCATAATGGGCTATAGATCAAAGGTTTCGCAAGATACATGGGTAACACCAACAATATCACGGTTGATATCTAGGCTCTACGTGATGGGCTATTATTGGCTAAAAGACCTTGAAATTTCATATCTTATTTGTAGAACTTGACTCTAGTGCTATGGTCAAGTTGGTGCTTAATTTCTCTACAAATGCTCTTATGGGACCTCTTTTGACTAATTGCAAAAACTGATCCATGCTATACCCAACAAGCAAATTAGGCATGCCTTCCAGAAGCAAACAAGTGTACCACCGGATGTGGTGGAGCATTAGCTGGCCTTGATATGGCTACATGTAACAAGCTTATCAATAACTAATCTATCATATATCCTTTTATTAACAAAACAAAACAAAACCAAAAAAAAAAAAAACCCCGAAACCACCTCATTATTCTTTTGGTATTGTAATGATTATATTTCCTTTCTCTTTCATTTATGCCTTATTTAATATTGAAAATTTAAACCACCTCATTATTATTATTATTATTATTATTATTAAACCCTTATAATCCATCCCACTCACCCACTCTAGTCCCCAGAAAAATACACCATATTTCGGGTAAGGATGGCAATGGGGCGGGGCGTGCCGAAGGATGGAGTCTTCGCCCCCGCCCCACATGATTTTGTCTTATCCCATCTCAGCCCCATCTGCATGATGGGAAAATTTTTCTTGCCCCATCCCTTCCCTTTAGGGCCCGCGAAACCCCACCACACTCCGTAAAACTCTACTTCTTGTTAATTTGCCCATAATTATTACAATTTTTTTAATAAAACATATTTCATTAATAAAAATATACTTAAAATTACAAATAAATTTATCCCATCAAATCAAACTAATTTTTAGCAAAAATTAAATAATATTATCCAAATGTTTTACAAGACAATATCACAATAAAAACAAAAATCTTTTACTACAAAATTAACGATTCAATAGTATATAAATTTGTTTCTAATAAAGACAAAAGAAAACGTTAAAATTGTTACATTATTTCCAACATTGCTAGAGAGAAAAAAAAGGCGGAGAACCATGTTAGGTAAAATAAAATAGATTGATAATATGTTTGTTTAAATTGTAGGGTTTTAGAGTATGAAAAATTTACAATTTAACTCTTATTAATGTAAGGCAGGGCAGCGAGATGGGACGGAGATAAGACAGACAAAGATGGAGCGAGGTGGTTCTAAACTCATCCCACCCCGCTTCATAATTCGGGGTTAAAATCTCGTCTTATCCCTGGCCTACCACCTTTGCAGAGTGATAAAAATCCGTGTAAGGCGAAGCAAGGTCAATCGAGGGGGACCAAAATTGTCATCCTTAGTACCAGGTGTATGGTTTCTCCCGATCACAGCTGGACGTGGTAGTTTAACTCATTTCAAAAAAACTACTATTATATTTACAACTACAAATCAATCACAACTGTGGTGAGTCCACTCTAATACTTCCCTACCAAACGTTCAACTCTCGTTAGTCGTTAACGTTCCTGTTTTTATTTTTTTCGATAGGATTTGTTCGTTTACGTTCGTCTACCTTCATTACATTCATTGCCTCATCACTCCTTACTTTCCAAACCAGTTTAGGGAACACAGAGAGAGAGAGAGAGAGAGAGAGAGAGAGATATGATGATAAACGGAATTGAGGACGAAGATAAATGGCTGGCCGAAGGGATTGCCGCCATTCAACACAACGCCTTCTACATGCACCGCGCTCTCGTAATCTCATTCTCATTTCTCTTTACTTTTCCCCATTTTTTAACCTAATCTATTTCGTAAACCCTAATTTCCACAATTTCTTTTAATTTTAATTTGATTTCTTTTTTGTTTTTAATCGTCTCAGGACGCCAATAATCTCCGAGAAGCCCTAAAGTACTCGGCTCAGATGCTATCGGAGCTTCGAACTTCGAAACTCTCACCTCACAAATACTACGAACTCTGTAAATTTCTTTTTTCTCTCTCTTTCTAAATTTGCCTATCAATTTGATTAGTTTGGTTTTAATTTGTGAAATTTGGTGTGTAAGACATGCGAGCGTTCGATGAATTGAGGAAGCTGGAGATGTTCTTCAAAGACGAAAGCAGGCACGGGGTTTCGATTGTGGATCTCTATGAACTTGTTCAGCACGCTGGCAACATTTTGCCTAGAATGTAAGCTACTTTTGATCATGCTTCAATTGTTGTCATTTCAATTGCATATGGAATATTTTGATCACCTTTTGCAAATGTGGCAATTATGAATCTGCAATTGATAGGAATCAACAAGTTATCAAAAACTGTTTTGTCTCTTTGAGAGGGAGAGGTTTTTATTTTTTTGCCTGATTCTTATTCAACTGTGTACAAATAGTCAAGGAAAAATGAAATTTCTCACATATACAAGTTGAAACTAGAGCAAAAATAAAGTATTTCTTTGCCAGCATAAGAGAAATAGAATGAATAGAAAAATAACTGAAAGAATCCTTGATGGTTAGGTGCATTAACTTAATACCAGAACTGATAGTTAATTAGAAAGGCTACTCGTTCATGGGTAGGTGGTTGTACCTTATGAGAAGACGATAAATTTTGCAAATAGTCATTTTTATACATAATTTTTTTTTTTTTTACAGGTCCAGAAGGCGGTTCTTGTTTTTGCTTAATTTCAACTTTATTTTCCATAACCTTGTCTCTTGTCTTTCTTAGATAATATTTGGCTACAAAAATCTTCAATGATTTATTTATTTGCATGATTGTGTATTAACTTCAAATATTTACTGATTTCAACATGGGTATGCTTTAATATAATTTAATTTGTAATTTTGTCCACATTTCGGGGCTACAAGTTGATATAAGCAAAAGAAAATAGAAGGTCATATTTTTTTAATTTAAGGTGGAAAATTTATCCTCTTCTTCATGAGGAGGGAAGTATTATATACTTCAATCAGAAATTATCACGATGTGTTGGAATCAGCTAAGGGTTTAATAGGTCAAATATCATTTGAAAATTTCAATTACGTTTCGGAAAAAAAAAAGGTGAGATGCTTTTCATTGTTACCTGCCCATTCCAATTAAATTTGAATTTCTTTCAGATGGGCTTATTCATGTTTGGTTGTTTCAGATATCACATTTTTGTCAGTGCATGTGAAGTCCATTTTGTTGATTTACCAGGTATCTCCTATGTACAGTAGGATCTGTGTACATCAAATCTAAGGAGGCTCCTGCTAAGGATGTCCTTAAAGATCTCGTGGAAATGTGTCGTGGTGTTCAACATCCAATCCGTGGGCTCTTTTTAAGAAGTTATCTTGCTCAAATCAGTAGAGATAAATTACCTGACGTTGGTTCAGAATATGAAGGGTAAGGTGGTTGCTTGATTACATATATTTCCATTTTCAAAATGAAGTTATCTGTTCCAGCAGTTGATTGCTCCGCGTTTTAATCTGTTCAATATTCATGGAATTGTGCCATTATCTTTCTGCAGAGATGCTGACTCTGTCATGGATTCTGTAGAATTTGTGCTCCAGAATTTCACTGAGATGAATAAGCTTTGGGTACGACTGCAGCATCAGGTTTGTTGGACTTCTACAAATCCTTATCTGTTTTCATGCTTGAACATGCATAGAACCACTGAACATGCATGCCACAGAGGTAAAAATGAGCCATGATGGCATGATTTTGGCCATGCAGATGTTTTGGTGCTTGTGAATCATTCATACTCTTTGGCGATCCTGAGTTGAGGACTTCAATTGGGCTTTCTGGTCTGCAGGGACCTGGTCGGGTGAGAGAGAAGCTGGAAAAGGAAAGGAGCGAGCTCCGTGATCTGGTAATATCTGAAACTACCACCAGATGAAATTGTGTAATAGATTTGGTAGAGTAATAAAATTTCTGTTTTTCTTATTTGATTTACTAGGTTGGGAAAAATCTCCATGTGCTCGGTCAAATAGAGGGCGTGGACCTTGGAATGTACAAAGATGCAGTTCTTCCCAGAGTCTTAGAGCAGGTCTATTAATCTATTCTTTTCTCGGGTTTTATTTATTTACTTATTAAATTTTCTTCTAAATTTCCACCCAAGAAGCCCTCTCTGATCAACTTTCTAATAGTAACGAAATTGGGTTGTGCAGATTGTCAACTGCAGTGATGACCTTGCTCAATATTATCTGATGGATTGCATAATTCAGGTCTTTCCTGATGAGTACCATTTACAGACCCTTGAGACATTATTGGGTGCTTGCCCCCAGCTTCAGGTGAGTGTCATGACATATTGGATATTATTTTCTTTTTCAGGGTTGCATAAGTTCTTACGTTTGGCTTTGTTCTGCTATTTTGTTTTTGTTTCGCGTGGGGGACGCAGAAGACATAGTTCAACAATTCCAATCTGGAGACACATTGCACACCCCTTGCTCTAGGTAGTTGCCATGCTGCCCATGATATCATGTCCTTAGGAGGACTATTCAAGTCTAGTGTGGGAGGGCAGGAGCATTTTAAAAGATGTAGCTTTTATGGGAAGCTTCAGCTTTTTAGGAAGCAAGTCCTGGGTGGCTTCTCGAAAACAGCCTAAAATGCCTAAGCATCTTAACACAATCAGTAAAAAGCTGAAGCACCCTAGTTGACATGGCATCTTTTTTTTTGAAGGGGGAGGGGGGGTGCCATTTGAGCACGACCTAATTGGCTGAGTTTACCTAACATCCTACAAGTAACTTCAGCTTTTTAATATTTTAAATACCCTTGTAAAATCAGTCTACAAATGCATCCTTTAAGTGGTTTACAAATGCATACTTTGGAACATGAACATTGTCTAGGAACTAACTATGGTGCAAGAATTATTATTAAATGCCTCTGAAGTGAACATGTGAAAATTGTCTCCTTATATGATAAACATACAGCACTAGGTTGGGAGAACACATGCATGTCTACCCTTTTGCATAATACATATGTGAAGGATCTTTGATATCAAAATTTTGAGTGTCTTGCCTTTCTTCTTAATTCTGATTAAAGCAATAAACTCAATAAAGATAGCCTTTTGCCTTTCTTCTTTTCCCTTAACCACTATCTGAATATGTTTCTTTTTGCAGCCAACAGTTGACGTCAAGACAGTGTTATCTCAATTAATGGAGAGATTATCAAATTATGCTGCTTCAAGTACAGATGTTAGTTCTCTATATGCTGTCTTTGTGATATATGCTTTCTCATTTTTTTGATCATGGTTTTCTTGTGCCAGGTGTTACCGGAATTTCTGCAAGTGGAAGCTTTTGCAAAATTGAGCAGTGCTATTGGGAGGGTAAGATTTCCCTAAGTTTGTAAATTTATGTTGACTGTTATTCAAATTTGGAAGCACTATACAAACTCAACTATTACATTACATTTCTTTTTTCGGGTGTGGAGAGGGGTGGGGGGGAGTCTCTGGTTTTAATCTTGGCAGTACCTTTGTTGCAATTTCTTATCTTATAAAAACAGTTGACCTATAGCTACTGCTTTCTTGAAATTTTCTTACAAAACTAGAACTGATGTCCCAGATATCCAATGTACTGAATTAACATGGCGTAGCACAAAACTTAATTAGATATCATTGGACTGCCTTCATTTTTCATGCTCTGTGCACTGTTTCTTCAACGGAAATGGGAGATGTTCTTTCATGCTGGGAAAAAAAAAGCAGCATTTAGTTCAAAATCAGAAAGGAATGACCTAAAACAAATTAAGGAGGTATCTAATATTATAACTTCCAATTGGAGCATGCACTCCATTTGATATATTAGCAATGGGGACATGTAACCTGAAAAGAGAATGCACCCCACATTATATATCTGCAATGGGAGAATAGGGTACATATATCCTGAAACATATATTAAAAAGGAGTTTTTTGATAGGTAATTGCAATTGTTTAAAAATCAAAAAATGTACAAATCAAAGAAAAACAGTAAAGCAAAACAAGACTAGAAAAGAACATACACAGAACCAGCCGTATAATTAATGGCACAAAAGTAGAGTGTCTAGGAAATCCATTAGAGAAAACGTGGACAGAATGGAGGACTTCAATCCCCATTCATAAAGAGTCTTCAGAAATAAAACTTGAGGTTTGGTACAGTGGACTCTTTGTAAAATGCGGCAATTCTTTTCACCCCAAATGCACCACATCAAACATACCAGGTCGCCCCCTTACAGTCCCATATCTATGAGAACCCAACTTACCATTCCAGGATTTTAGCATTGAAGCAACAGAGTTTGGCAGTACCCAAGAAATCCCAACTAGGCAGAAGAGAAAATACCACAGGTTAGAGGCACTTGGGCAATGCAGCAACAAGTGCCTGGTGATTGTGAAAGAGATGCAGAGTTAGAGCTGTGGGTGTCAACATGGTGAATGTGGGTAAAGAAATTTACTTAGGGGCTTTGGTTTTTTCATAAAACCACAGTTGGGGTATTCATATTTGAAGGGAAAAGAGAGCCTTACAATTTTTTGCTCAACTGACTCCATGTGTTGGGCTTGGGCATGCAAATGCATTTATTATCCTTTCTTTAATTTAACAGAAGCCTTTCTTCAATTTTTTCCATGCTATGCATATGTTTAATTTAAATGTGGAATTGTGCTTTATATATGTTAATCAACTACATGCAATGGCAGGTGATAGAAGCACAGGTCAACATGCCTATTGTTGGAGCCATAACTTTATATGTCTCTCTTCTTACATTTACTCTCCGTGTTCATCCTGATCGACTTGATTATGTGGATCAAGTACTGGTATGTTGTCTCTTGAAGCTCATTTATAACAATGATTAGAGCACCTATTGGTTCCACCTAACTATTGCATGAAATTTTATATGGAAGGCGTTCTGGTCAGAGTAGATATATAACATGGATGGAAATTTTTTGAGGTTCTGTTTAGAAATGGATTTTTCTGACAAGGTTATGCTGACTTGGTTGTTCTTTATTTGAATTTTTATTACAGGGAGCATGTGTTAAGAAGCTCTCTGGCAAACCAAAACTTGAAGACCAAAGAGCAAAAAAACAAGTCGTTGCGCTTCTAAGTGCTCCACTGGAGAAATACAATGATGCTGTCATGGCCCTGACACTTTCTAATTACCCCCGTGTGATGGATCACCTTGATAATGAAACAAATAAAGTCATGGCAATGGTTATTATTGAAAGCATCATGAAGAATTACACTTGCATCTCTACTGCTCATCAGGTGGGCTTCTTGTCTGTTTTTTCTACGATCTTAACTTTTTCTTATTGGAGGAGTGTGGTTAATAACTTAATATGCTGTTTGTAGGTTGAGGTGTTGTTCGAATTAATTAAAGGGCTCATCAAGGACTTGGATGGAACTGCTGCGGATGAGGTGCATATAAAAAGTTTTTTTGCAAACAGAATTTCATCTTATAAGATAGAGATTTGAATATTAAAATTCACTTGGTAGCCTGCTATCAACACCTTTTGATACACGTGATTTTTTATTTCTTTCTTTATTTGGGATATTTAATCTTTATTTTACTGTTAGAAACATATAATGATTTTTCTTCTTTACATCTCTCTCCTTGGTTTGTTCCTGCCATATCCTACCAATAGCTTGATGAGGAGGATTTTAACGAAGAACAAAATTCTGTTGCTCGGCTCATTCACATGCTTTATAATGATGACCCAGAGGAATTGTTAAAGGTAAGTAATTGATGTCTTGAAATTTTTCTGCATCAGCATTGTTTCTTTTGATGCTAATGTTACTTGAATCTCCTTAAACCCATTAACATCTTATAAAATACCATGGATGCTCTCTTTTTTAAAGATATTATTGTTGGTGGTCATTAAATGGGTATGCTATGAGCTGATAGAAATAAAAGAGATAAAGAATCTAAAGTCAGCTTGTTATGTACAATGGAGAGTACAAAAATCCTAGGCTTTGGACTGTCAATCAAAGTTCGCACACATCTGGGAAAAAAAAAGCAGCATTTAGTTCAAAATCAGAAAGGAATGACCTAAAACAAATTAAGGAGGTATCTAATATTATAACTTCCAATTGGAGCATGCACTCCATTTGATATATTAGCAATGGGGACATGTAACCTGAAAAGAGAATGCACCCCACATTATATATCTGCAATGGGAGAATAGGGTACATATATCCTGAAACATATATTAAAAAGGAGTTTTTTGATAGGTAATTGCAATTGTTTAAAAATCAAAAAATGTACAAATCAAAGAAAAACAGTAAAGCAAAACAAGACTAGAAAAGAACATACACAGAACCAGCCGTATAATTAATGGCACAAAAGTAGAGTGTCTAGGAAATCCATTAGAGAAAACGTGGACAGAATGGAGGACTTCAATCCCCATTCATAAAGAGTCTTCAGAAATAAAACTTGAGGTTTGGTACAGTGGACTCTTTGTAAAATGCGGCAATTCTTTTCACCCCAAATGCACCACATCAAACATACCAGGTCGCCCCCTTACAGTCCCATATCTATGAGAACCCAACTTACCATTCCAGGATTTTAGCATTGAAGCAACAGAGTTTGGCAGTACCCAAGAAATCCCAACTAGGCAGAAGAGAAAATACCACAGGTTAGAGGCACTTGGGCAATGCAGCAACAAGTGCCTGGTGATTGTGAAAGAGATGCAGAGTTAGAGCTGTGGGTGTCAACATGGTGAATGTGGGTAAAGAAATTTACTTAGGGGCTTTGGTTTTTTCATAAAACCACAGTTGGGGTATTCATATTTGAAGGGAAAAGAGAGCCTTACAATTTTTTGCTCAACTGACTCCATGTGTTGGGCTTGGGCATGCAAATGCATTTATTATCCTTTCTTTAATTTAACAGAAGCCTTTCTTCAATTTTTTCCATGCTATGCATATGTTTAATTTAAATGTGGAATTGTGCTTTATATATGTTAATCAACTACATGCAATGGCAGGTGATAGAAGCACAGGTCAACATGCCTATTGTTGGAGCCATAACTTTATATGTCTCTCTTCTTACATTTACTCTCCGTGTTCATCCTGATCGACTTGATTATGTGGATCAAGTACTGGTATGTTGTCTCTTGAAGCTCATTTATAACAATGATTAGAGCACCTATTGGTTCCACCTAACTATTGCATGAAATTTTATATGGAAGGCGTTCTGGTCAGAGTAGATATATAACATGGATGGAAATTTTTTGAGGTTCTGTTTAGAAATGGATTTTTCTGACAAGGTTATGCTGACTTGGTTGTTCTTTATTTGAATTTTTATTACAGGGAGCATGTGTTAAGAAGCTCTCTGGCAAAACAAAACTTGAAGACCAAAGAGCAAAAAAACAAGTCGTTGCGCTTCTAAGTGCTCCACTGGAGAAATACAATGATGCTGTCATGGCCCTGACACTTTCTAATTACCCCCGTGTGATGGATCACCTTGATAATGAAACAAATAAAGTCATGGCAATGGTTATTATTGAAAGCATCATGAAGAATTACACTTGCATCTCTACTGCTCATCAGGTGGGCTTCTTGTCTGTTTTTTCTACGATCTTAACTTTTTCTTATTGGAGGAGCGTGGTTAATAACTTAATATGCTGTTTGTAGGTTGAGGTGTTGTTCGAATTAATTAAAGGGCTCATCAAGGACTTGGATGGAACTGCTGCGGATGAGGTGCATATAAAAAGTTTTTTTGCAAACAGAATTTCATCTTATAAGATAGAGATTTGAATATTAAAATTCACTTGGTAGCCTGCTATCAACACCTTTTGATACACGTGATTTTTTATTTCTTTCTTTATTTGGGATATTTAATATTTATTTTACTGTTAGAAACATATAATGATTTTTCTTCTTTACATCTCTCTCCTTGGTTTGTTCCTGCCATATCCTACCAATAGCTTGATGAGGAGGATTTTAACGAAGAACAAAATTCTGTTGCTCGGCTCATTCACATGCTTTATAATGATGACCCAGAGGAATTGTTAAAGGTAAGTAATTGATGTCTTGAAATTTTTCTGCATCAGCATTGTTTCTTTTGATGCTAATGTTACTTGAATCTCCTTAAACCCATTAACATCTTATAAAATACCATGGATGCTCTCTTTTTTAAAGATATTATTGTTGGTGGTCATTAAATGGGTATGCTATGAGCTGATAGAAATAAAAGAGATAAAGAATCTAAAGTCAGCTTGTTATGTACAATGGAGAGTACAAAAATCCTAGGCTTTGGACTGTCAATCAAAGTTCGCACACACCTTGTGAAATGCAAATAAAAATACTGGGTGCCAACAATAAATTAATACTATTTAAGATATTGTAATGCTAGATATAAAATAATTGTAATTTTAAGCCTCAAGAATCAGAACCCTCAACTTATTTTCTGCCTTTTATTATTATTATATACTAATGCGAATATATATCTTGTCTTGGAGATATCCCATGAAGCAATAATGCATTGGTCCAAATCATTTTTAGGTTAATTTGGTCTACAGTTTGTAGGAAAACTCTTACAGATTTTGGGGTGTTTCAACTTTTTTGATGGCAGGGCTTGTGTAAACCTCTGTCTGACATTTGTTCAGACATGTGAAAAATATTGGGCTGTGCTGAACATCCCATGTCTTTTTGAAACTACAGTACTTGTTTCCATTACCATAAATCTTAGGTTCTGGTATATTTTTCACCTCATGTTTATGACATAAGAATTGTTTTCTGATGTTCTCATTTTCCAATCTTCAGATCATATGTACTGTGAAGAAGAGTATAATGAATGGAGGACCAAGACGCCTGCCTTTTACTGTTCCTCCTCTTATATTTTCTGCACTCAGGGTATGTTTCTTCCTGGTTATGGCAGACTGTTGTTTCTTTTTTTCCATGCATGCAATTTCCATTGCAAGATATACATGAGTGAAAAAATTGCATCGAGCACTTTTTTCTTTTCGGTCTGGACTTGACTGTGAACGAAGAAAGAATTTCTGGAGTGAAAATTTGTCGTCAGATTCTTGTTAGTACCTTTATAATATTATGGATAGTCAACAAGATTGTGAATCTGACTTCTAGAATTTTTGCTGAGGACTTTAATGATTGCTACTCCTTTGAACCAATCAGCTTAGAAGAGTTTGTGTACCCTATGCACATTTTATGAGTCTCTGTTCTTAGTCAACCCATTTAAGGTGCATATAGGAGTATTTCTGAGAGCCTCTTATAAGTTACTGTTCTTAATCAATAAGTAAGCCATATAGTTGGGAATTTAGAACTCATAATCTTAAGGCTTATACTCAAGATCTAAGGCATAATCCTTTTTTTTTTAAATAAGTGAGATCTAAGGCATAATCCTTAAACTTAAGACTAATATCAGAAGCTTTTTTTTATTAAAAAAAAAATTACATGTGTTCATAGAAACTAGAATTAGATAATATATGCAAATTGAAAATTTCAATTTAACAGTTTCAAAGCATTAAGGCCAAGTAAATTACATAGTGTGCTAGTTAGGGGTGTAAATGGGTGTGTTGCAGTTACAGGCAATTTTTTTCACTGCACAACCATGGTCAGCTTCCTGGTTTGCTCACCACACTGCATCTTAAAGGGGGTCAGTGACCGAATCGGCTCGGATTGGTGTGATTGGGTCGGTTGGCCAGTTAGTTCAATGCTATGATTTTTTTTTTTTTTTTTAAAAAAAAGAAGCTAAATGATGAATATAGGAAATACTTTTCTCTCAAAAAATCTTTTACATTGATAACACCCGAGCCATTTGTATCACATATTTTACATATCTTTTAAAAAAAATTAGTCAAAAACAAAGAAAATAAACTTTTTGAAAAAGAAAAAAAGAAAAAAAAAAAAAGGAGATTCTAGGGTTTAGTTTACAAATTTTGGAAATTACATTTGGGATTTGGGATTATGGACAGGGTTTTTCTTCAGTGCAGTCTCAGTTTGTCCAGCTTGTTGTACACCCCTAATGGCTCAGTATCCTTGAAGCATCTATAAAAGATGACATATTATATGCAATAGAGCTTTGAAAACATTAAATGAATCATAGTGTTCTGGAAAATGGACATACTCAACCCTTAATGCACTTCAAGTTCCTAACTTCTTTTTATGAAGAAAGGAACTCTATATTTCTAGTTTATGACATGGATCCAGTCATTAGATTTTCTAAGGACTTGGTTCAAAGGTGAGTTGAATCCCTACATGTAAGGTTTACATTTATCAAGAAGTCATTATTTATGCTATCTTTGTAACTACCATTGCTATGAAAACTTCATCTGCCTTGGGGAAAGAAAGGAAAGAAAAATAAAAGAACCAAAAATCTTAGAAGGCCCAAATTGTGCAGAAATATCACCATTTTCTACTACGTGTGATTGTGTACAGTGAAAGAATACATATGAAAGAAATGTAATTTTGCTGGCAAGAACTTGAGCTGATGATAAAGAACTGCACTTGAAAAAGTCAATTCTTTCTGACCACTACACAGTATTTGTAGTTGGTAGTTTTTATTTGGATGCTATTTATATACAAAAAATCAGCATACATATCTTTTTCTCTTTTGAGTTTGATTTACTCAATTTTGGTGGAGTAAATTACCTCTTGAATTTGTGTATAGGAGTTCACATTTGATAGTTTATTATAAATGAACCTTAATTTTGAAAGACTGTTCAGAAAGTTGTTTGTGGCTTGCAGTTGATAAGGCAATTACAAGGTCAGGATGGGGACGTAGCGGGAGAGGCAGTGCCTGCAACTCCAAAGAAAATTTTTCAGATATTAAATGAGGTAACTTTTGAACTGATGTGGAAGACAATGTCAAATTTTATATATTGATTCTTACAAGACTGAAACTTTTTAGACATGTCCTTGTAGACAAAAATACTTCCTTATAGGCTTTTTGACAGGGTTGTCCATTTTGTTATGTCTGTTGGATGGTTCAATTTAATTACAAAAACTCAGTTTTAAAATTTCCTTATCTGGTTTCCTATATATCTTCTTTCACTAAAGTAAATATGGATTTTTCTTAGTGATTTCTATTTTTTATTTCCTTTTTTCTCCCCTCCTTATAAATTCATTTTCTATGTTGCATGCGTGTACTCTTAATATGACATTATAATTGTTTTGTTTCAGATGATCGAATCTCTTTCTGCTGTTCCATCTCCTGAACTGGAATTAAGGTTGTACCTGCAATGTGCTGAGGTATGCCTTGACTTTGTCTGGTACTGCAGAAAACAAGATCAGAAAATAATTTTTTGGGAGCTCCTAGAATTCTTTTCTGGAGCATGAATAATGATACTTTTTAAAAATAATATATAGTTTTCAAGATTCCCCCCTGCTTCATTGTAACTACCGAATTATTAAAAAAAATAGTTTTCAAGATTGAGGGAGAAGGCTTCCTTTACTTTTTGTGGCAAAGTGGTAATAAAATTTCTATTACTTATTAAAATAGATTTGTGTAAAACATTTTACAATGGCATGACATGTGTGAACATTTCTATTACTTATTGTGCATGAAATTTTACAATGCCATTACCATAAATTTACTCACACTTAATTAAATAGAATCACTATGCATTTTGTCTTGATTATATTTTCCATTGATAAAGAAAGCCTTAATGTCATGACAGATATCTGTAGCTGGGGGACTAACTGTATGTTTCTGAACTCTTTGTTTTTTTGTTCCTTGCTGATCAGGCTGCTAATGACTGTGGTCTTGAGCCTGTTGCTTATGAATTTTTCACTCAGGCATTTGTATTATATGAAGAAGAAATTGCGGTAATTGTCCATGAAATAATTTCTTGTGATTGAGTTTGCTTTGGATTACTGACAAGAAGTGGCCATTTGTCGTCAAATGTTTTAATCAATAAGCAGTGCCTCACATTTAGCCTAGCCATATTTGTTTTATTCACACGAGTATTTACCTTTCTTTTAGGACTCCAAAGCCCAGGTGACTGCAATACATCTGATAACTGGAACCCTTCAGAGGTTTAATGTATTTGGTGTTGAGAATAGAGATACTCTAACACACAAGGCCACAGGGGTAATGATGCTTGAATTGCTGTCTAAATAATGTGCTCTTGTTACTCATTCCTACTAAAACTCATAATGATGTTTTTTCTTTGTGTCAGTATTCAGCAAAGCTTCTAAAGAAACCTGATCAGTGCAGAGCAGTTTATGCATGTTCACATCTTTTTTGGGTTGATGATCAGGATGGAATTAAGGATGGAGAAAGGTACACTGCAAGATATCTTACATCCATATATCTGACTATACCCGTTGCCTGGTTTCATTTGTCTTAATGTGTCAATTTGTTGGCATTTTATTTTTGGCATTATTTTTTTCTGCTTGTTGAGTATTCTTGATAATGGAAGCAACATAGTAGTTCTTGATCTTTTATTATCATTGCTATTAAGCATTTTGCTTCCTAGGGTATTAAGCTTTCACTTCTAGGGGTAATCCATAGTTTACCTGAGTTGCCACATAAATGGAAGAGGATATAACTACTGGTGCTATTTCTATTTACAGGGTCCTGCTTTGCTTAAAGCGTGCCTTGAGGATTGCAAATGCTGCTCAACAGATGGCCAATGTTACACGGGGTAACAGTGGGCCAGTCACACTCTTTGTTGAAATACTGAACAAGTCAGTGGTTTAGAGTCCTACCAATTTGAACTTTGCTGTTATACACGCATGGTTAATAGCTTTTATGTTTATTTTTTGATTCATGGGTCGTTATATGCATCAGGTACCTTTATTTTTTTGAGAAGGGAAACCCCCAAATTACAAGTGCTGCAATCCAGGGTCTAATAGAATTAATCACAACTGAGATGCAAAGCGAATCTACAGCCCCCAATGCTGCTTCAGATGCTTTCTTTGCTAGCACGCTGCGTTACATCCAGTTTCAGAAACAGAAAGGCGGTGCAATGGGTGAAAAATATGATTCTGTCAAGGTTTAACTTATTATGTGTTAAGTTATGCTACTGAAAAGTGTGGATATATAAACAAGCAAGTTTGGGGCTGAGAGGAAGGAAATGATGGGGAGAGGTGAGCAATGAGCACAGTTGTATAAAATGCCTGCACCTTGACAGGAACTCATATATAGGTTTTTCTTCCACCTCCCTTCTTTTTTCCCTTCTCCCTTTCGACCATTTTCATTATTTTTTTTTTAAAGGTAATTAATAAATTATTTTTTATTGGTTTGAGGGTTTGTGTGAGTTTTCACTGTTTGTGGCTTGCCTTTTGATCCCTCTACTGTTCTATACTCGAACCTTTATTTCATCAAATAATATGCTGTTTTTGGGGCTAAGATTGGCATCTATTAATTGTTATATTTGTATGCTTTTAAAGACTCAATCATTCATAGTAAAATGTGTGTGCCTACGTGCATGTGCATCTTGGGTTACAATCATGGGCAAAGTCGTTTGGTTTAAAACTTCATTGTTTTGGAGTTTAACTCGGAACCACGCTATGAATTTACTGTCAGAAAGGCAAAACATTTGGAAATTGCAGTGTTGCACCACTTGGCGACATTGACTGCGAAGCATGATAGTAGAGAAGGTATCTCATATATCAAATATATACATATTCCTTCTCAGTGTGTCAGTCTCACAAGACTTGAAATGAAACTTCTTCCGACCTATTTGCACCAATAAGCCAGGCAAATTTTGATTGGCCAAATCTAGGAAGGGAGAAAGTGTAGGGTTGGAAGATCAAAGTTTGAACAACTTCAATGTTTTGAATCACTCATGAGTCATGTCGTACTAAAATCGAATTGAATTGATTAGTTTGTTGATGTTCATTTATTAATTATTTGTGGCAAGGTGAAAAATTGGTTGCCTGTTAGGCTGCCACTTAGGGCAATCTTTAATAAAAATAAGGTCAGGGAATGGGATGTTCATCTGTGTGGTTGCCTGGTTGGTTTCAAAGACATTTTGACATCGCATTGACACGGTTTCTCCAAAATAAGAATTGTCCCTATATCACAAGGTTTGAAAAGCTCAAAAGGCCGAGGTCGATGGTGGTCATTACAATTATTAAAAAAATAAGGAAAAAGTTAACGAATGCCGTAAGGACATATGTTAGTAATCCATTTTGGGAACATTTTTATGGAAAAAAAATATATATTTTGACAGTATTTTCAATTTCTCATAAAAGTTGTTTAAAAGCTTTTCTAAAATGGTCTATTAACAATTGCTTAGCACCTATTAACATGACCCAAAATACAAAAACAACAAATCACCAATTACCACTGCCAATTCGAGTCATGGTTGTCATGGCGATGGTAGTGTAGTTTTTATGAACATCCCTACCCATCTATATATAAAATAATAAATGAAACTGAGAAAAACTCAAATTAAAATTTTAAATTAAAGTTCCAATTTTACGTCATGTGTCCTAAATTATTTATTCTTAAATTTATTCTTAAAGAGTTTTATTTATTAATTTTAGAATCAAATGTGAGATCACATCATAAATATTCATCTAAGTGAGTTATTAAGTGCAAAAATCAAAGAGTCTAGAATAAATGAATTGTAAAAAAAAAAATGTTTCACAATAATTTTTTTTAATAAAAATGGACAATTTACATTTTATACCTAATAATATATTTACAAAATTTTTTAAAGAGTTAACAAAATATAAAAATGACTATCAATAGTATTTAAATTATATATATATGAATTATATTGTGCATTTTATTATATATTTTTAAGTGTATCTATACATATGCATGAGGTTATAAGCTAGTTAAGAGTAATGATTGTCACATAATGTCTACCACATAGATTTCAATTAAAATTGTGATATCATATTTTCAAAACTTGTGTTTTACCATTTCATAATTATAACTGAAATCGCGTTTAAAAACACGATTTCAAAGGCGGCAGGTAATTAGCTATATATGCAACAATAATTCACCTTCCATAAATATCTTGATTACCTTTGCGCTTTGCCGCATGGTTACCAAACTATTGGCTTATAAAAAGTATGTCTGCCTCCGCCTACTTGAATATCTTCTCGCATAACATTTTCTTCACGTTTCTTGACTCCATTTGTTAGCCATCTTGGAAGAACGTTGACTTCACCAAAATTAGTAGTACTCAAACGTCTGCTTGATGGCTACTCAATATTTAAAAAGAAAGTAATTTGGTGAGTTAGATAGAATTCCTCAGTCAAATATTCAAACTAAGGAAATAAACAGTACCAATTACCAAAGTTGAAAAACATTCAAACTAAGGAAACCAACATCCGTGTAGCCCACAATCTATCTTCCACATCGTTTTCTTTTTTTTTTCTTTTTTCTTTTTTCTTCTTCTAAATGATGTACAGAACTTTTTTGTGATTTGTTTATAATTTTGTACATGTCACTTCCAATTGCAACTTTTCTTCCTTGTATTATTTTCAAAGCGAATTCATGAATGGAACAGTAGAGGTAGGCGCTATTAACATATTGTTTCTGAATTGTGACATGCATAAATTTTAGGGGGTTACTTATCCCCCGTAGAATACTGTGAAGTCAACAAATTGATAAGGGTTTGATCAAAGTAGAAATGATGATAAAGAAGAAAAATAAAGCAAGAAAATGTTTTTTTTTTTTTTTTTTTTTTTTTTTTTTTTTTTTTTTTGAATTACTACAACTAACACTCTACTTTCTAGATCATCTGAAATTTTGCAAAGGCTTTCATATAGCTAAAAAGGTTTGGCTTTCTCATCAGTTTTTCATGCTTCTTCTTCTTCTTCTTTTTCTGAAAAGAAAAATACATATATAAATTCAAACACTACTTGAATTTCAGATTAATTTCAATGGTGCAAGAACACGAAAAAGTTCATCTAAAAACGTTTTAAAGAGCGTGAGAAAGCACTCTGCGGCTAAGACAGTGATTTTGAGAACAAAACGAGAAAGTGCTTCCCTGTAAGTTGAGCTATAAACTCTCAAACATTGAAGTATATTGTGAATTTTGTTCCTAACTATGCGTTGTGTATTTAGGAGCTGGGTTTCGTATGCCAAATATTGCGCAAATCTGGCAGTCCACAGGGGAAAGACTATGTTTGAAAGGCCTTCTGTTGGCCAACCAAGAGGTTTGAACCATATTCATATGAAAAACTCCTTAGATTGTATGAAAAAAGAATCTGAACTCTCTCTGTTTTGCAGGTTTGGAGTCAGATTTGAGGCCTGATTTTTATTTCAGTGAAAGCCATGCTACCTTAAGACATGCAGATGCACCAGCAATTGTAAAAGCTAAATCTCATGCATTTCGGAAATCTGAATACGTAATCAGAGATGGTAACGGGGGCTTCAAAATCAGCAATTCCAGCCTTAATCATCATTACAAGAAGGAAGCTAATTTGAGCTTATCTCTTCTCCCAATGAAGTTACCAGAATCAACACTTGGTTGGCCACTTCTCAAGAAAATTGTACCCATGAGTCACAAAGCTCTGAGTAAATCTCAAGCTAGGAAGATGTCTGTAGTTCAATGGGCAATGAACCTACCTCATCGATCTATGCCTTTAAGTTTACAGAACCAGGTTGGTTTGCATTTAAATAAAACCGATATGTCTTTTGATAGAAAGGCTGTCAAATATTCCTATAAGGAGAGAGAGAGTGAGGAAGGAACTAGGCCCCAGTTGATTCAGGCCTCTGAATTTGAAACAGTTCATGGTAGCAAAAGAACAGAAGAGAACTTTGGACTTGTTTGTGAAAACAAAATGGAAGTTCCTTCAAGTTCAGCTTCTGTCCATATAAAAGAATCTCCACAATCAAAGCCCGGTTGGCCTCTTCTTCGGATTGCAGCTTCTGCAAATGTAAATTCTTCTAGAGATTTTAAAGCTAGAAAAATGTCTGTTGTTCAATGGGTAATGAGCCTGCCTAAACGATCAATTTCAGTATCTCCACAAAAAAAGACTAGTTTTGTTTCTAATAAAACGGAAAGTCCTATTGAAAGAGAGAGTAGTTATTCTGGGGATTTAAATAGTAAGAATGGTTCAACAGCATCAGGAAAGCTACTCAAGGAGTTGGAGCTTCTCATTAGAACAAACTTATCTGGCTATAGGTGGTTTAGCCACAAGGAGCTAAATAATGCAACTTCTCATTTCTCCTCAGGTTAAATCTTTTTTCCTCTTGGGCATATAAGGCTTTGTAGGTTGAGGCAAAATACTTTCAACATAGTTCTCTATCTAAATATTTTGTTTTTTGACAGAAAATCTTATTGGAGAGGGAGGTTGTAGTAATATATACAAAGGATATCTTCCTAGTGGCAGAACAGTGGCAGTAAAGATACTAAAATCATATAAGAAAGCTGGGAATGACTTCTACTCAGAAATGGATATCATCTCCACATTAAAGCACAAGCACATTACATCTCTTATTGGTGTATGTGTCGAAGATAGCTATCTTATCTCTGTCTATGACTTCTTTCCCTTAGGAAGTTTAGAGGAACACTTACATGGTAATCTTCTGACTTGCAAGGTAATTTGCTTCACTTAAGAGTTCCATTAAAGTCACTCATGTGCATTTTTGAATCTGCAATGCAGGTCAAAGTAACAGATCTGTATTGTCATGGGAAGTGAGGTTTAAAGTGGCAGTTGCAGTTGCAGAGGCTTTAAATTACCTGCACAACGAATGTTCTCGGCCAGTTATTCACAGAGATATAAAATCTTCGAACATTCTCCTCTCCAATGAGTTTCAGCCACAGGTATGCTTTCATTTTTATTGTTCTTTAAAGTAAAACTACAACCACAATCAAGTCTTGGTTCCAAAATTTTGAGATCAGCTATAAATCCTCAACAGACTTTAGGGTCGATCACATTTATTATTTTCCATCATTCTTTTTTATGGAAGTAACTTCTATAAAAATTCCTGCTCTTAGCCGCAAGAATTATATAGACTTTTCAGCTCTGTCCAAGTTCAGGAAGAAAAGATGTACTTCAAAATAGAAAGCTACTAGGAGCAATTTCACATTCTCACAAATTTTGATAAATGTAGAGATTAAAATCTTAAATCCAACTAACAAAGTTATAGGAATAGTTTTCTTAGTTGCTTTTGAGATGTCTATAAGTTCAACATTCTTGCTGATGCAGGTTTAAATTAATTTCTTGAATGCAGTTATCTGATTTTGGGCTTGCTGTATGGGGACCCACAGATTCAACCCATGTGATACATAGTGATGTGGTAGGGACTTTTGGATATATTGCTCCAGAATATTTCATGCGTGGAAGGGTCAGTGATAAGATAGATGTATACTCCTTTGGTGTGGTTCTTCTTGAGCTGTTATCAGGAAGAAAGCCAATTGGTTCTGAGACCCTGAAAGGACAAAAGAGTTTGGTCAAGTGGGTAAGAACTTTATTCTTTACATACTTTTCTATTGCTGATATTTTTTCATCCATACTAGGGTTTTTTTTTTTTTTTCTATTGCTTCTATAGCTGTGTAAACAAATTGCATTCATCTAGGCAAAACCATTACTAGAGAGTGAGGATCTTAAAGCACTGTTGGATCCAAAGTTAAATGGGAACTTCGATGTTGATCAGATGCATAGAATGTTCTTGGCAGCAAGCCTATGTGTTGGCCAGTCAGCTCGGCGTCGTCCAAAAATAAGTCAGGTACTAAAATACAATTATATGGTTGTTAGAATTGATATTGTTTTTAAGGGTCAGAATGAAGTTACATGTAACTATTTCTTAATGTTGCAACCCTCAATACGATTACGTACTAATTTCGTCAAAATGAAGATGAGATGACAATCAGCACCATGTTGTTGACTTCAAATGGCCAATTGAATTTCATTACTTCTACTGTTACTTCAAAGCTTTTGTCCCATTACTTTGGACATTAAGATTATTTTCCCTTAAAAGACTTCCTATAAGGCTGTTTTTCAAATGGGCTTTTAAAGCTAGTAGCAAACATGTTGACCTTCAAGTTCTGTTTCAATTCGTTGAGGTTCTCTTTGATATTGATTGGCATTTAACTAGCTGACACTTTTGTGGTCCCTGGCCCAGATACTAAAGCTATTAACAGGAGAGAAGGATGCGTATAATTGTGTCAGTTCCAATGTTATTGATTTCAAAGAAATAGAAAATCAAGATGATGATGACATTTTTCCAGAATTTTATTGCAACCAACAATACATGGGCTCCACTTTGCTTAAAACAGAAAGCCACAGCGGCTCACTAAGCAGTAGTGATATGTCTATACATAGTGCAGAAAAGACCCGACACTTCATGTTGAAGGACTACTTGAAAGAACGGCAAGACTGATCATCATCATCATCATCAATGATTGATGCCATGCAACTTAGAAGTTCACAAATGGAGGAGAGCTCGGTACCATACATACTGTGTATAGAAAAGAAAGGTCCTATACCAAGCAATTATCACCGCTGGTTGAAGTTTAAGTGTAAAGTGTGAGAATTCTTGTTAATATTGTATTTTATTTGGCAAACTGAACGAGGGGTAGTATCACAGGGAAGATGAGAGGGATTTTGCAGAATGCAGTGTTACGGGATACATGTACAGTTAAATTTATTATCACAAAGCTTTCCCTACATTTTGTTTTTTTTATGAATTCCCCACAATCAAGAGAGAGAGAGTGAGGAAGGCAAACAATTTCAGTTTTTTGTCTTTGAGAATCATTGAAGATTGCAATTAGAACAGTTATTATAATTTAAAACGTGCATTCTTTAATCTGTTAGTTTAAACATTGGTTTGGGTAGTCATTGAGGAGCTGAGCTGATGACAAAATTTTGACATTTTGGATGCACGATCAAATGTACTCATGATTAAAGATTAATGGCTGTAACAGACTCATTCAAATTGAAAATTTGATAACAATTTCCAATCCTCAACAATGGGGCTTACAAATTACAATGTGCTTTTTAGGTGCTCTTCGCAAAACTACTAAGCACCGTACATATTCTCAAAATTTTCTGGCTAGTGCTCACTGCTCAACACAACTTTATGTACAAACCGCTAGTGTCAAAAAAAAAAATTTCAAAAAATCAAAATGGAACCGTGTAAGGTAACGCATGTATTTCAGCCTCGGGTAAGTAATGGGCATGTGGCCACGAAATGGGACATCTGCAACTCGAGACATCATTCCCAGCTTTCAATCTTTTAGACCCATTTGTATCCGCCTGCTTCTTCCCAAGGAGCCAATCTTCATCACCAAAATCATCTCCCTGGTAATGAGGCGGAGGCAGAACCCAGTTCTCAAATAAAGTTTTATACGCTGATTCCTTCCTCTGAATCTTTTTTTCTTGTGATGTTAGTTCAATCCTCCTTGGCACTGTGCAGGGCACTTCTTTCTCTGGGTTTGGTGTTCTTTCAATCTTCGTTGGCACAGGGCCGGGCACTACTTTTTCTGGGTTTGGTGTTCTTTCAATCTTCATTGGCACAGGGCTGGCCGTTGTTTCAATCTTCCTTGGCACAACTTTTTCTGGTCTTGGTTTTGTTTCAATCTTCTTTGGTACAGGGCCAGGCACTACTTTTTCTGGATTTGGTGTTGTTTCAATCTTCCTTAGCAAAACTTTTTCTGGTTTTGGTTTTGTTTCAATCTTCATTGGCACAGGGCCGGGCACTACTTTTTCTGGGTTTGGTGTTGTTTCAATCTTCCTTAGCACAGGGCCGGGCACTACCTTTTTTGGCCCGTGAGTAAGCTCCTTGGCAAGTATATTTTTAGTTGAATTGATAGCACAGTCCTTTTCATGACTCCGTACATCAACAATTCCATTCTTCTGTTGAGCAGGGGTAGATCCATTCTTCTGTTGAGCAGGAGAATCTACCCTTCCAGAAGTAGAGCACAGCTGCTTGTTGCTTCGCGATGCATCAAGTTCTTTGTGCTTTTTCAACGGCAACCGTAATCGAAGAATGGTTCCTGTTTGAATCAAAAAATGAAATGATATTTTAGTATATGCAAAGAGCTAAAGACTTCTTCATTTTTGTGCAGAAGTTAGAGAAATCCAACTAACAGTTGCATCCCCAAATGACAGGTTAAACTTAAAACTCACCATGACTGGAGATGTCACTAGATGGTGAGGTTTCCCTCTTCCTCTTGTTGCTCTTCTGAGTGCTGTCAGACAAGTAGCTAACATTTGGAGAACAGACTGCCTGCCCATGTTCTTCAGTAAGGCCACTTCTTTCCAGTTGCTCAGTCTCATCTTCAATTCGCTTTTGAAGATTGCCACCACATGACTCTGCTTTACTTTGCACCGATTGGTCATACTTCTTATCATTGAGCTTTATTGTTGTTTTGACATCACCAATATCAGGGAGTTGCTCATTCTCTTTCCGTGCTTTCCTTTTTTCCTTCTTTTCCTTCTTCTCCCTCTTCTTCTCTTTCTTAGATTCTGTTTTGTCCTTCTCCGTTTTATTTTGGAGCTATATACAGCACCAGAATAGCAATTTTAAAAACAGAGGGCGAGGAAGTAGGAACACCCAAAAGAGGCAAGCACAGCCAAGCTATTGAAATGGTTACATTTCAGTGCTAAATGAGAAATTCTTCTTTTTTTAATTTTCAAAAACACACAAGCAAGGCACTAAAGAAGTACCCATAGAGTACCATTCTTCAAGGTTACCATTCACATTTGGAAAATGCAACACTTGGTAACAAGAAATCATATTTCTACTACTAGTGAACTCAACCATATTGTCAGGTAGTTGTTGACAAAAGGCATATAATCAAAACCAAAGTCATGCAAACCTCCACTACAAGACATGGTCAGAACCAATACAACATAAACTACACTATTTGGAATCGAATCATTAATCATACAGAAAATGCATTTACAACCCAAATAGTAAGGTCAAAAGATATAAAACCACTCTAAAGTTCAGTTAGTAACACAATATCTCTCAGGTGTACAGTCGACATATAATCTACACATCACATCCAAACCAATACAAAAATACCAGATCATTGTACATGTTAATTGCAGCTGTTCAGTATAATGTTTATCCAAAATCACAGGGTTTTCACAATGATCCCCATCTTCATCACTTGGCTACACAGGGTGGTAACATGTATATGAAGATACATGTGAAATGATTTAATGTGATTGGTTAAAAAATAGACATGTTGACCTCATAACCTGAGAAGGTAGAGATTTGTGTTACAAACTAACTTCAGAGAGATTTTATGTTTTAAGACCCAACCACAATGAGAGTAAAATATATTTTCCTCTTATAAAAACCCTATGACAATAACACCAAACACAAACAGGGATGAATAAATGTTCAAGACCGAAAAATATGCACATCAAGGCACTAATCAAATGGTAATAAGACCAAACAAATAAATGGGTAAGCCAAATGCTAAAGTACACCCTCTTTTCTTAGAAACTAACTCGTCTACCCGATGGATTAAGCCCCTTTCCTCATATTCTCTCAAACTAACTCGCGAACCATCAAGTTTACTTTCCATTGAGAACTCCAATTCCAACCATAATAAACTGCAATCAAATCTCACAATCCACCAAATCACTCCTCCATGCCGCGAATTACATAACAATGGTTGTTCATTCATCCAATGACTTTCTCATTTTCAATCCATACAAGGTAACCTTCATAGGACAACATATTCCTTTCTCTCATTCCCACTTTCACCTTATAACACTCTCTCCTTAACCTTATTTGTATGGATATACATGGGTTCTGGTCTTGTCTCCTCAAATTGAACTTTACAGGATACAACTAAAAATTAAAACTACATAGACACCAAGATTTGTTTGTACAAACTCCAAAGATCAAATCCTCCAAACCCCACTTCTTGTAAGACCAAAAAATCTCAGTTAAATCATAAACCTAAATTCTGTTGTCTGAAGCAAAACCCTAACCCTAAAAGTTCCTAGTATCCAAACCAACAAATACATAACTTAGTTACTGTCATTCTCCAACAAAAAAACCTTACACTTATACCCAAACACTCCTTAAAAAATACTAAATTAAAGAACTATGAGCACAAATCTCATGATTCAAGATCAGATTTCGCAAAATCAAACATTCGTACAAATCTTTAATTTTTTAATTTATTTATTTCTAATTTTTCAAAAACAATCAGAGAGAGAGAGAGCAGTAGTTGAGCATAAACACAAAACCAAGATTTTGCTCAACAAACCTTAATCGATTCGATCAACACCGCCTCGTTCCTCACAAACCCCGGTGGTGGGTAAGGGTAACACCGAGACATCTTATTTGAATTTTTTCGCAACCAACCACAACAATCAGTCCCCAAAAAGATTTGAGCGGTAAATCGATTCGATATTTTTCTCGATCTAAACGTTAATCGTGTTTAGATCGAAGGAGATCTGGAACCCTAAAAGGAAGAGACAGCTTCTCTCTCTCTCTCTAGGCGGCTCACCCAAACAAAAGAAGAAGAAATAGACGATTTACGCGTAATGACCTTTTTAGGGTGAATAGAGGGGTCTTTATATAGAGCCAGATTCAGCGACTTCCGAGTCGGTTCCTATTTCCCATTATGCCCTTGGTGGAAATCTCCTAGTTTTCCACCTTTTTGTGAGTTTGTTGCGGCCCTTTTTGGGTATTTTGATTCTTACGCCTAATTCTACACGCAATGCGACAACGGACCCACGCCCAATGAGTCGCGTTTTTCGCACGATCCAATGGGAATAGAGTGCTTCAATAAGTTGAAAATCAAGTGGGCCGCGGCCCAGCTGTTGTGAGATTTTCCCAAACGAAATAAGCCACACAAAAAAGTGGGACCTTCTATAACACGCGTCACTCATGCTTGCACTCCACCACTCGACCGCCGTGGTTCTTAGACCACATCATTGTTATATTTTGTTTGTGGAAATTTTGTTAATCAATTTTTGTCACCGAATATAATGATTAAGTTGCAATTTCTTACTTGAAGTTTTAGGTAATTTTGATTTTATCCTTTTTAAGTGCTTGTAAAATATAAAAATTATCACATTTTAACAACCAATTCTAAAATTCACTTACATCATGTTATGCAAAATTATGTAAAAATATATTTTTTTTTACTGTAATCATGCAAAATGAATAATGCTAGTATAATTTTACTATTTATTTTGCATTTAGCTTTTTATTCTTTCTTTACATATTTTGATAATGAAAAAAGAGAATGGATGATAATTGTTATGCGTAAAAAAAGAGAAATAATTACGAAAATCAAGAAAATTTTATATTTTAATGAAATATAGTGTAAGATATAAAATATGGTGTGAGGTATTCTGAAAAATAAGTATGTAAAATAGAAAAAATAGATTTATATGCCACAATAGACATAAATTTTCATACTAGCTAATGCGAATGCTCTAGTATTGCATATCATTTAGATACAAGTTCTTCATCCATGCATTGTGATGAGGTGTCCATTTCATTTTACTATCATTATGAACAAATAGCATCCATATTACATAGCAGGCAGCTCAACCATTAGGACATTAAGGCAATGGCCTAAGGCTCTCAAACGGAACAAGGCCCCTTAAAATATAACAGACTATATTTCATTGTCATATAATATTGCACAAAAATAATAATAAAAAAAATTAGGGTCTTTCACTTAGGGGGAAAAAAAACATTTTATTGACTGATAGAATGTTTTGTCTATCTATCTTACTATATGAGCTTATAGCCCACTATATGGAATGACTTCAGCCCAAAAAGCTCAAAAATAATGAATTTGTAGAAAATGGGTTGGAGAATTGGGCTTTAATTGATCAAACAGATATTGAAATCAATCAAACGATCAGAGAATGAAACAAAATAGGATTATACTAAAGAAAAATGGTCATCGGTAAGTTCCAAGGTATACTGTTCTCTTATATTATCTTCAAACTCGATTACAAGTTTTGTTCCTGAATATTATAAAGTTTTCCTTTAGATTTTTCCGATCCCTCTTCTTTGCTCCCTCTCCTTCCTTTTATGCTCTTTTTCCTTGCCATCCCTATCTTCCATGTGCATGCCAAATGGTGAATCTGGATACTTGTCACATCAACACCTCCCATAAGTCTTCATGTAGTAACTGTAAGGCTGAAACCCACTGTTCAAGCACCACCTCCACATTAATGCGGTCAGGGAGTTAGCTACAAAGCATTTAATGCAGAGGTAACAGCTTTTTCCTCGGATATTTTATGATCCTTATATGTCTTAAGCTTCTGTAGTACTTATCTACATCAACTAAGTACTTATGTGACATCTCTTCAGATAATAGATCATCTCCACGGGCAATAACCTCGGTCAGCCGAGGTAACTCTTATTCTCGGTACAACCCCTTAAGTCGTCATGATCTAAATTGACTTCTTTGTTTGTTAACATGGACCCTTCTGATAACGTTTACCCCTCCTCAGACACATTTCGTCCTCGGCATGGGCCTTAGGTCCATTACACAACATGTGTAATGGACCTCCAGGCCCAATACCGCTACACTTACGATATAAAAATTTTAATTAAGGCCCAAAAAATTAATAAATAAAAATCATTTTTTAAATATTACACTCTTTTCGAATGTTCAATATTTTATTATTACTTTTTACTATGTTTTCAATAGTTTAAGAATGTAAAAAATTTTAATCTTCCATAAATTGTATCATTCCTATTTCTCTTTATCAAAATTAATATTATAGTTAATAGTTTTCGAGGCAAATTTATTTCTAAAATCCATTGTTTAATAACCGAAGTTCAACATTGCCAAAAGAGACGGTGGCCATCTAAAATATGATATTTTATTTTGATATTGATTGTTTCAATATTGTTAGAATTAAAAGTTTCGAAATGCATTTTATAATTATATGAAAATAGTCCAATTAAGGTCTCAAATTATCTAAAAATTTTGGATTTTTTTCCCTAATTCATGTATTGCTTATAAAATATTAAGTAATAATACATTTTATATTTGAGCTGTTGGAAAATATGGTTTTGCATCTCATACAAAATACACAGCGGAAGCAACAATCACGGATCTACTTCATTCATAAGAGATAATATGTAACCTTGAATTCTAAAATAAAGAATAGAAAACGTACTTTGATGCAGTGAAATTCAAAACCAAGACTTGAGAATACCTTTTGTAAGGACCTGATTTGAACTCCTAGCCCAAAATGTGTATGGACTTAAGCCCAAAAAGTCTAAAATAATAAATTTGTAAAGAATGAGTTGGAAAACTAGACTTTCAATGAATTAAACAACAAGTAAACAGATCTTGGTGACAAAGAAAGAAAGATAACAGACTTTCACTAAGGAAAAAATGTCATCGGCAAAATCCGAGGAGACTGATTCTTATGTATTGCTCTTGAAGCTTGGTTACAAGTCTAGTTTTAAATTGCTACAATGTTTCTTTCTTGATTTCCCAATCTCCCCATCCATTGAGGGTCTCTTACATTATATAATCCCTTTTTGACGATCTTGATTATACACCTATTGATCATCTAAGCCACAACTTAAGTGCTTGTTTCATTGGACACCCTCTCTAACCCTTTGTGAGTTGGGAAGGCTAAGGTTGCACTGTTCAGGAGTCTTCTCCACATAAATGTGACTAGAAAGTTGTCTGAAGAACATTCAATGCAGTGGCAGCAACTTTTCTTTAGATATTTTTGGGTTCCCTTCCTTCGTACATCCATGATGCACGTCCCTATCACTATAGCTTCCTGGAAGGTCAACCTGATCGTTGGAATACATATTTGAGTTGTATTTATCATATCTGAGGAGAAGTTCCTCCTTGGACCAACTTCCACTCACTCCTTACTTATGAGATTCTAAATTGGAATCACTCATAATTATTTATTCCTCCTCGGACAATTTCGTTATCGGCACAAACTCAAAGCCCAATATATGATTTAGGCCCTTAACCCTACACTTTTAATCTTCATCTCAATCCCACATGGTGCCCAAGAAGTGTGGTCTCTTAATCAATCTTTTTGTACATTGATTTTCGAAGAAAATCTTTCTTCTTCTCCTTGTAAAGAAAAACTGTTTTCTTTTCTTTTCATCATATGTACATTCTAACTACCTTAGCAGTTACTTTATTTAATAACTCTTATTAAACAAAAATTGATTATCTAATTGGGTTAGCCTTTTGAGCCTACCCAATTGAGTTTTAGTTTGTGGCTTGAGATGGGACCAAATAGAACAAATAAGACTCTAACTCCAACGTGCCTTGGGTTTTTCTGTCAACTCTCGACAAGTCTAAAGTTATCATTAATTATATTCAATACCACTATAAGAATATAACTGCACTCTAAGTCTTATTAATAAATTATATCCTAAAACTTTATTATACATGCAACCCCTTTATTAAAATATTCGTAGTAATACAAAGTCATTAATATTAATTGAAAATTACTACATCTTAATCGAAAATTACTACATCTTAATCCTTGAGTATCTGATTTAATCCTTTATGTTATTCGTTATATATTTATGAAATCCAATTTCATAAATATATACTTTAGTAACTTCTTACTAAAGTGGTTGGGCCCAACACTTTGAATAACCAAACCCATTAAACTTATCTTAAGGGAATATTTTATATCTCCGTTAAGAGATTATGAATTTCATCTTGATAATATATATTCCATTAATATTAAATGTGGCTGCCCAACATACTGAGGTTTTGATCATAACATATAGATTTCACTCCTAATATATCAAAGCAACCTACTGTTGAGAATTCAAACCGAAATTCCAACCCGTGAGAAACAAAAAAATAGAGAAAACACACGTCAAAGGAAACAATGACACACACAAGACAGTATTTACGTGGTTTGGCAATTTGCCTACGTCCACGAAGTTGCAGGGATTTCTATATTATCAGGGAAAAATACAAAGTGCGGCTACAGTGTTTTTCTCTTTCTCTAAAAACACAACAACAGTAATAAACCCTAATCACAAAAGGGACTTTTATATCCTGCACACAAGATTACAATGGGTTACAAAACGGGTAAAAAATTTAAACATAAATTAGGCTCCACAAAGCCTAACAAATCTCCCACTTGGAGACTAGTTCAATCACCAACATCAGCCGTTATCCTTCAAAAGCAATCCCTCATCCCTGCAACTTATCCTCTTGTCCTCAAGTTAGAAAGCCAACTGAAGCTGCACACAGCTTCAACTTCTCAATAGTGACACCCTTAGTCAACATGTTTGCCAAGTTCTTAGATCCACATATCATCTCAAGTATTACCAGCTTATCTTCAATAAGATACCGGATAAAGTGGTATTTTGTCTATATATGTTTTGACTTTGAATGAAAAGTCGAATTTTTAGCAAAAAAAATTGCACTCTGACTGTCACTGTGTAGAATGCCCATCTTCTGCTTCTTATCCAATTCATCTAAGAAACCATGTAGCCAAATCATCTCCTTTCCAGCTTCAGTTGCTGCAGCATACTTAACTTCTGTAGTAGACAAAGTAACAATCTTTTGTAAATTTGAAGCTCATGATATAGCTGTACCACCCAGAGTAAATGCAAACCCAGTAGTATTCTTTCTACTATCAATATCGCCAGCAAAATCAGCATCTACATAACCCTGCAGTTTCAAACTTGCACCTGTGAAACAAAGACATGTATCTGATGAACCCTTCAGATATCTCAGAATCCACTTGACTGCCTCCCAATGCTGCTTTCCAGGCCTACTCATGAATCTGCTCACAACTCCCACTGTATGTGTAATGTCTGGCCTTGTACACACCATAGCATACATCAAGTTGCCAATAGCTCAAGTATAGAGCACCTTGCTCATATGGTCCATTTCTTTTTCTGTCTTTAGTGACTGTTCTTTACTTAATTTAAAATGACTACCAAATGGTGTGCTCACTGGTTTAGCTTCATTCATGTTAAACCTGCTGAGAACTTTCTTCACATACTCTGACTGTGAAAGTTTCAATGTACTATTAGCCTTGTCTCTAATGATTCTCATACCAAGGATTTGTTTTGTAGCTCCCAAATCCTTCATTGCAAACTGTTTTGACAATTGCTTCTTCAGATTATTAATCTCCTTAATGCAAGACCCTACAATAAGCATATCATCCACATACAATAGTAATATGATGTAAGAATTGTCAAAAACCTTAACATAGCAACAGTGATTAGCTTCACATTTCTTGAACCTAATTCTATGCATAAAACTATCAAATTTCTTGTACCACTGTCTAGGAGCTTATTTTAGGCCATACAAGCTCTTTCTCAGTTTGCAGACTAGATTCTCTTGTTCCTGAACAATGAACCCTTCTGGCTGAATCATGTAAAGGTCTTCCTCCAAGTCACCATGAAGGAATGTCGTTTTCACATCTAACTGCTCAAGATGTAAGTTTTCTGCAGCCACCATTCCCAACACCAGTCTAATTGTTGACGTCTTCACAACTGGAGAAAATATCTCTGTGTAGTCAATGCCCTCCTTCTGCTAAAACCAATCTGGCCTTGTAACGTTTGCTACTATCATGCTCATTCTTTATTCTGTATACTCACTTGTTGTGCAAAACCTTCTTTCCTACTGGCAATTCAGTCAGTTCCCATGTTTGATTCCCCAACAAGGAATTCATCTAATCCTTCATGGCTAACTCCCACTTGCTTGAATTCTCACCTTGCAAGACTTCATCATAACACTCTGACTCACCACCATTAGTCAACAGGAGATAATTTAAAGCAGGTGAATAACGCTGTGGAGCTCTAATGTTCCTGGAAGATCTGCAAACTTCAGCTACAGGTGTACTCTGATCTACCTGTGAATCTACATTCTCTTTATCTTATTCACCCATTTTTTGGACAGTACTTTCAGTTAATCCATCTAAGTTAACAAACTCAGATTTCTTTTGATCTATCTCTATAACATCTGACATTAAAGTTGACTTGTCATTGTACATAACATGTTCATTAAATATCACATTTCTACTTCTGATGATTTTCCTGTTTTGTTCATCCCAAAACCTATAGCCAAATTTCTCATCACCATAGCCAATGAAAAAACATATCTTAGATTTTGTATCAAGTTTACTACGAGTATCAGAATCAATATGAACATAAGAAACACAACCAAAAACTTTTAAATGTGAAAACTTTACCTTTTTACTGCTCCAAACCTCCTCAGGAAGTCTAAACTCAATGGGAACTGATGGCTCTCGATTTATCAAGTAAGCTGCAGTGCTAACAGCATCAGCCCAGAAAATTTTTGGTAGTCCACCATGCAACCTCATACTCCTAGCACGCTTATTGAGAGTTCTGTTCATGCGCTCAGCCACACCATTCTGTTGTGGTGTCCCAGGAATGGTCTTCTCCATCCTAATTTCCTGTGCAGCACAATACTCACTGAACCCTCCATCTATGTACTCCCCTTCATTATCTGACCTCAAATATTTTACTTTCAAACATGTTTCTGTCTCAACCATAGCCTTCCACTTCTTAAAGGTTTCAAATACATCAAATTTATTTTTCAGAAAATAAACTCATACCTTTCTGCTTGAGTCATTAATGAAAGTGATGTAGTACCTTGAACCTCCAAGTGATGCAACCGGAGAAGGCCCCCACAAATCAGTGTGTACTAACTCCAATTTTTCAACCTTCAGTGTCCTACCAGTTTTCAAAAAGCTCACATTTTTCTGCTTTCCTAAGATGCAACTTTCACACATGTCAAAATCAATGGACTTCAATTCTGGTAGTTTTCCTTTTGACAGCAGCATCTTCATCCATTTCTCACTCATGTGACCAAGTCTGCGGTGCCATAGGCTTGTATCAATACTTGCATCAGCAATTGCAATTGTGTCTCTTGGACTTGAGGTCATATATAGAGTACCAGTTTTCTTTCCACAAGCCAATACCCTAACTCCCTTTGTAACCTTCCAAGTAGCACCAACAAATAGTATTGCATGCCCTTCATCATCAAGTTGTCCAACAGAAATCAGATTCCTCCTTAGGTCAAGAATATGTTGAACCTTCTCCAGTAACCAAACAGACCCATTGGGTAACAATATCCAAACATCTCCCATACCCACAATATCCAAGGCTAAACCATCAGCCAAATACACCTTATCAAAATCACCAGCAATATAATTTTGTATGATTTATTGGTGTGGAGTGGTATGAAATGAAGCTCCTAAGTCCAAAACCCAATCATCAAGTGGACTGTCTACTGTAAGAAGTAATGCATCCTGTACGTCTTCTGTTACAGTATTAGCAGAATCATCTTCATTCTTCTTCTTAGGACTTTTGCATTGGTTCCTAAAGTGACTTATTTTCCCACAATTCCAGCATTGTACTTGTTGGCCTAATCTAGATTTACTTTTGTTCCGATTAGAATTTTTGGATTTTGATCTGCCCCGATTTGAATTTCTGTTATTACATCTGCCTCTTGTCTCAAGGTTTAGGGCAGAACCAGATCCTGAGGTTTCACCAGCATTTCTTCTGTGAATCTCCTCAGCCAGAATTAAATCTCATATATCATTGAACTTGAGCTTTTCTTTTCCTGTAGAATTGCTAACTGCCATCCTCATTGCCTTCCAACTATTTGGAAAAGAAGCCAAGACGATCAGAGCACGAATCTCATCATCAAAATCAATTTCTACAGACGACAATTGATTTGTGATAGTGTTAAATTCGTTCAAATGTTATGCTACTGATGCATTCTCTGCCATCTTCAAATTGAACAGTTTCTTCATTAGATGCACCTTGTTTTTTGCTGACGGCTTTTCATACATACCAGACAAAACCTTCATCAAATCTGCTATGGTCTTCTCTTTTAGAATGTTGTGTGCAACAGACCTAGACAGAGTTAACCTGATAACTCCTAGTACCTGTCTGTCAAGAAGAGTCTATTCCTCAACCTTAATAGTCTCAGGTTTTGTCCCCAAAAGAGGCAGATGCAATTTCCTCCCACAAAGATAATCTTCAATTTGCATCCTCCAATATGCGAAGTCTGTACCATCAAACTTTTCTATTCCAGATGCCTTTCCTGCTTCCTTTGCCATTGCTCACACTCAAACCTAACTCTAGGCTCTGATACCAGTTGTTAGGATTCAAACCGAAATTCCAACCTGTGAGAAACAAAAAAACAGAGAAAACACACGTCAAAGAAAACAATCACACGCACAAGACAGTATTTACGTGGTTCGGCAATTTGCCTACGTCCACAGAGTTGCAGAGATTTCTCTATTATCAAGAAAAAATACAAAGTGCGGCTACAGTGTTTTTCTTTTTCTCTAAAAACACAACAACAGTAACAAACCTAATCACAAAAGCGGCTTTTATATCCTGCGCACAAGATTACAATGGGCTACAAAACGGGCCAAAAATTTAAACATAAACTAGGCTCCACAAAGCCCAATACCTACACCTCATGATCAGGTCCATTATTCTTTCAGGATTTAGGGTTGATGTAAATAGAAATCGTGAGATTTATTATTCATTTGATAGTCGTTAAGAGAATAATAAATCTCACAGCGGTCTAGTTCAATATATCTTAACTCTTAAAACATATTAACATATTAATTAGAAGTTTTCACTTCCATGATCAAGACAAATCATCTTAGTTAATATGTTATAGTCTTCACAGATGAAATGCCCAATTTCATCACCGACTACGAACTAAAATTTTGAATTTACAAAGAACTTGTAATTTATATCTTTTGTGACTTTTCACATAAATCACATACTATGTCATTAACCAAGATAATGTTCCATTAGTTCATTAATAAATAGTCTTATATAATTAAACAATTTAATTATTTATGGCATGCCAACCAATTGGATTTTAGAGCATAAACCCCAACATGAGCCTGGTCCCAAAATATGTTCCCTAGACTACACTGTATTTTTATGAACCGTGAATTTGAACTAGGTTTTAAAAGAATGTGTTTTAAATTGAATTGAGGTATTCAATAGAAATGACACCGTTTAGAATTTACAAAATTTTAAAGCTTTTATTTTATATTTAAAATACTTTATGCATATGAAAAATCTTCAAAGAAATGTGGTGTTATTTTGCATGAAATGCATTTAACATCCCAACAACATGATTAATATTTCATGATTTTGGCATTTATTAATTTTATTGTAGTGGTATTACTACCCAAAAAAAAAAACCAATTTAATCGATCCTAAAGCTGTTTAAAAAACATGTATCAAATTGATGCATTTTGCAAATAAGTGTTCAACGAGTACCACAAATTAGATATTGGAAAAAACTGATAATTTTTTATAAAATATCTCATTTTAAATCGTTGTCCTAGGCCACAAAATGTGTTTAGTCGGCCCGCTAGAATTCAAATCATTACTCTTCATTTTTTGTATCTTATTGATCTTTGTATCATTTCTTAGTTAATATTCTTCATTTTTTGTATCTTATTGATCTTTGTATCATTTCTTAGTTAATATTCCAACTGATATACAATTGATTTGATAAGAGAAGTGAATACATTAGTAAGAGAATGAGTAGCTGTAAATCTTGTCAAAGGCAATGTTTGGTTACTTCTTTGTCTTAATATAAGACTCAGGTCTGGTGCATCTTGACCAACGTTGCCGACTACGACTATCCACTCTATTTAATAAGGGAAGGGCATAAAGCCCGCCATTTTGGATTGTCTAGTAGAAAAACCAGTATTCCTAACTTTTACGAAATGAGAGTGGTAAAAACTAAAAAATATAGTTGTGTGAGATAAAATAAAGAGTTAAAGCCAAAAATTCCAACCCTCAACTTGTAAAGGATTGTGATGCATCACAAGACATACCCAAAAATGCTATAAAAAAAAAAAAAAAAAAAACATGAATAATGCATTAAAGTTAAACCATTCTATGAAAAGTCAAGAGAAGTGGAGAGAGAAAGAGTTCTATTACGCTGTCATGTTCACCGAGGCCTTAATATACTACTACTATTAAACTCTTCAGTTATTACACAACTATTCACCTCTTTAGTTACTATGAATGAATCTTGTGTTAGATAAGTTTCAAACTTCCTTTAGCCTGAACAAAGAAAATAATTGTTTTAGTCATGGTTAAGGACATATGTTGACTAAACTTGATTTTTTTTTTTTAGAGAGGACTAAACTTGATTGGTTGCACTTTCTCAACTATTTCGATCCTATGGAAGCAGCTTAACGTGGCATAATTCGTCAAAAACCAACCAATAAACAATAGTGCTTTTTTGGGGCTAAAAATGGTTAACTGAAACTTTTAGCAACAAGGAGCAAAAGTTACAAGTATCATGAAAGATGGCGCACAATTTATTTCACGAATCCTCAGATTTTACAAGTGACCCAAACCCACATAAAGAAATCCATATATCGGGTCCATGAAAAGCCTAAATTAGCCCTATAATAACTTCAAAACCATGCTTTAAAGAATACAGTATATTACAAAAGAGATGGGTTCAAGTTACACCTGGTGTAACTTGAAAAGAGTTACACATTTTTATAGCATTTGATTCTTGTAAGATCTAATGGTGAGAAAGACACTAATTTTCACATCATTAATATATTAAAATTTAATTACATAACTGCCCCTGAAATTAATGTACATCACTTTATTATTCATTTTTTTACAAAAACTATGCACCTTCTCTCTCCAATTCATCTCTCCCATGGCTCCACCTTATTACGTTGGCCACAAAACCAGCAAAGGAACAAAACATACTTAACCAACTAAGTTTGTGGAGGTTGTTTTTCTCAAAAACAAAATTTTTTTGGAGGTGGCTTTTAATTCTTAAACGAGTTGGGTTTTTCAAAAAGGGTGGGTCTTAGTAAAACTCGACGGTGGTAGGAAAGGCTTGGTCCTTGGTTAAAAATGATGGTTTTGGTCTAAACCCATTATCACTTTGTAATACATATGCAGCAATCAATTAGAATCGTACAGAACCTTAAAATGTGCGGGGACTGTCACCATGTGGCAAAATTGGTGTCCAAAGTTTACAACAAAGAAGTAATTGTTAGAGATAAAACTTGATGATTTCACCATTTCAGGCTTGGTTTGTGTTCATATACATAAAGATATTGGTGAGAGCTTAATAAAGGAGACACTGTAAATTATTGATCCAAGATTCATCACAAGTACTGGTGATGATATTGAACTAGTGTTACCATGTTGATACAAAATCTGTTTACAAATGCAGTAGCTGTAAAGATCTGCAATGTTAGCATATACATTATCTAGTTAGCGAAAAAACGAAGTACCATTTGGAAAGATCTGCAATGTTGGACCATATGAAGAAAACGAGCAATGTGGTGACGGAGATGTGACAAAGAAGGGTAATGAAATTGTACTTGACAACTTCAAAAAGTGGGAGACTAACCAACGGCTTTTTTTTTTTTTTTTTCCTGCCAACAACTTGGCCGTGGAGGTGGAAGAGCAATGGAGGAGAAAGAGATAGAGAGACAGTGAGACGTGCAGTGGAGGAATTTTTTTTTTTTTTTTTTGGTGAGAGCTTAATAAAGGAGACACTGTAAATTATTGATCCAAGATTCATCACAAGTACTGGTGATGATATTGAACTAGTGTTACCATGTTGATACAAAATCTGTTTACAAATGCAGTAGCTGTAAAGATCTGCAATGTTAGCATATACATTATCTAGTTAGCGAAAAAACGAAGTACCATTTGGAAAGATCTGCAATGTTGGACCATATGAAGAAAACGAGCAATGTGGTGACGGAGATGTGACAAAGAAGGGTAATGAAATTGTACTTGACAACTTCAAAAAGTGGGAGACTAACCAACGGCTTTTTTTTTTTTTTTTTCCTGCCAACAACTTGGCCGTGGAGGTGGAAGAGCAATGGAGGAGAAAGAGATAGAGAGACAGTGAGACGTGCAGTGGAGGAATTTTTTTTTTTTTTTTGGGAGAAACAGTGGAAAAAAAAAATTTGGAGAGAGATGTATACGTTTTTGTGTTTTTTTTAGGTTTAGAGATAGATATGGAATGCAATGAATAAGGGGTAATTAATGAGATCTTAATCAGAATATTAGCATTAATGAGTGGGCACACAAATAATCAAGCCTTATTTTGCATCAGACTTGTAGGATCTTCACAAAAATGGTTGTTTAATGACTTTAATGACTTTTCCTATTATTTCTCCATACTCCACTTCTAAAACGATATGTTCACTTCTTAAAACATCTCATACACATAAGTAGGAATAGAAGAAGGGGTCAAATTTATCCGATAGTTTTTTTTTTTTTTGGGAGAAATAATCCAATAGTATTGAAAATGTAAATAACAATTTAGTTATTAAAAAAAAAAAAAAAAGACATATGTAGAGATAAGGGCCTAAAATCATATATTGGACCTTGGGCTTGGTCCGAAAACATTAAATGGTCTGAGAATGGACAAATAATTATGAGGGGTTCCAATTTTAAAGTCTCGTAAATAAGGAACGAATGGAAGGTGGTCTGAGGAGGAACTCCTCCTCGCATATGATGGATGCAACTCAAATCTGTATTCCAACAATTAACGTGACCTTCCAAGAAGCTTCAGTGATAAGGACGTGCATTATACACGTATAAGAGTGATGGGAACTTAGAAATATCTAAGGAAAAGCTGCTACCACCGCATTAAATGTACTGTAACTACTTTTCTTACCGCATTTATGTGGAGAAGAACCCTAAACAGTGCTGCCTTGGCTACCACAACTCACAGAAAGCCAGGAAGAGATCAGGTTTCTGGTATGCCTGAGGCCCTCCATATCTTTGGGGAGGAGAAGGGGTTGCTCTAGGGCCTCGGTGAAGATGGTGGTGGGCCCCCTTTGAGACTTCCAGAGCGTGGCATCCCAAGGGAATGAAGCACCTCTACCTCTAGCCGAGGGGCTAGGTGCGCTGCCCTCGGCGCGCTTCAGCTTTGATGTGCATGATATACACGATAAAGTACTCACATATCTACATATTTGGCCTTACTTTTATGTTATTTTGTGACTGATTATATAATATCTTTGTGTTGCAGGTAACAAGGGCTTTACATGCAAAGTGGGCTAGGCCAATGAATCAAGCCAATTTACAGCCAGGCATGAATATTAAATTTAAGTCCAATTGAAGTAAGGAATCAAAGGAAATTTGCACCAAATCCAAGTCCAATTCGGATTAGGATTCCAGCCTGCACATCAGTTAGTATTTTCAGCATAACTTTCGGCTCAGATGTCCAATTGAGATGATTTAAGTTGGACTGGAAAGTAACTTAAAGGGCTACAACTTTGTAGTTTACCAGAAGCCCTAATTCTGACGTTAAGTGGGCCTAAATAGTCGGTTAAGTAAAGCCTAAAAATCTGGGATTTTCTCCAAACGTGAATTCAACTTGTAATAGGATTCCTTGACCTATTTAAAGGCTTTTTAGGGCAAAATTCAGGGGACTGAGGCTAGTGCTAGGGCTGAGATGCAAAACAGAAAATTGGAGCAAGAGGCAGTGCCGCATGTGGCTTCTCTGTAGCTTTTCTCCATGATAGCATTGTGACTATTTCTTTCTCTATTTTATTTGTCTAGTTTAATGTTTAGTATTTTATTCTTTTGTTTTATTTCAATTACCATGAGTAGCTAAATTTATAATTAGGGTTGAGGATGAAACCTTGTTAAGGATTATCATAATATTTATGTGATTTGATTTTTCCCACAATAGTTGTTCTTTAATGATTTAAATTGTTCTTGCTTCATATCAATTGACTAAGATGGGATCTAGATATGAGTTCAATCATGTTTTTCTCATGATTTAGGATTTGTCTTAATTAATTGAATCTTGGTTTATTAATTCTTGATTATAAAATTGGATATCGTTTGTGATTTGTCTGTCAATGGATACAAGTTATGATTTGATTTTTAGAATTGGATATATCTTGTGATTTGTTTGGCTACGGATACAATTGATGATTTGGTTTTATACTTAAGAAGCGAAGAAGAACATGCTTTTGATTTTTAAA
>NW_027069531.1:78096-101494 GCF_002906115.3 Quercus suber | reverse complement strand
TTGTGATTTGTCTGTCAATGGATACAAGTTATGATTTGATTTTTAGAATTGGATATATCTTGTGATTTGTTTGGCTACGGATACAATTGATGATTTGGTTTTATACTTAAGAAGCGAAGAAGAACATGCCTTTGATTTTTAAAATAAGGATTTTAACGAGAATATTTTCCATGATAGCAAGATTGATTTCTAGATTATCATGTAGTGAGGTGGGAAAAATTAATGATCATAAATATATGCTGATATGACTTGCAAGGCGGATTCCAAAACCTTAATTCCTTTCCCTTGATTGTTTACATCTTTTTATTGCTTTATATCTTTTGCTTAGTTTAACTATTTGCTTAATTTTATTATTTGCTTAGTTTATTTAATTTCAAAACAACCAATTTTTAATTAAACTAGATTAGGATTAATTTGGTTAAGGTTTAATTAATTTTCCTACGTTCATTCAAGTCTCTGTGGGTTCGACCTCGTTCTTGTCAAACTATACTTCGGTACGGTTCGTACACTTGCGAGTATTTTAAAATTTCACAACAAGCTTCATCCCTGTTCTCCACCGATTTGGCCCTCTTGTCCTTGGGGTCCTTGGTTTTCTTTTGCTGCTTGGCTCCATTTTAAGGTGCCACCTCACCTTCCTCCAAGACCTCAACTGGCCTCTTCTTCCTTAAGTCCTTGTTGACCTTCAGTCCGAGGTCGGCAAGAGGCGCAGGGGGAGGAGGAGGAAGATTAGGAGTAACTTGGGAACTTCTTTTGAAGTAGACCCCTTGTTCCTATTGGCCATCAGACCTTTTAAGCCCAGCCTTTACTTTAGGTCCATGCCTTCTTCTCCCTCAGAACTAGTATCTGGTCAAGCGACAATTAACCTTGGATGATGGACTGTAGAAAATCTATTAGACTCAGTCTCGGAGTCCGAGAGCTCTATTGGCCTTTCCAGTTCCACTTCCTCTTATTCGAAGTGGAACTAGTCGATCTCGGCGTCTAGAGAATGGTGGGACGAGGCTGACTCCTCTCGCAAAGCAGCTACTTGTTGAGAAACACGTTGGAATGGTAGCACAACAGGGGGAAGATCTCTTCAAGCCAAGAACCCAGGCTTAAAGACATCTACTCAAGCAAGCTTGGGGTTACCTGCTCTTAATGCTTGGCTTACGTCCTGAAATATGCGTGACAAGGGCTCGTGATCTAAGATCAAGTGAGCAATCTGTAGCTGTCCGTCTTCACTTGTGAATATTTTCGACCTTAGCAAGTAATTGAGCCCTAGAACGTTGACAAGACTAAGTTTTGGAGAGACGTGATCTTTATCTGCAAAAACATCCGAAAGAGAAATTGTGGTCAAATCAATGACAATTATTATCCGATGAGACAAATGGCTTAGAATGAATAGAAGAAAAACTTAGAAAACTAAGGTCCTTGCCAAGGGACCTAATCCTAGGGCACCCCACCTGATGTTCCCGCCCTAACTAGGCAGTGAGGACCGTCATGTCACTCCCTGGGGACGACTAGGTAATCATCCTTCAAGCCTTTGTTGGACTTGGGAAGGCAGGATATCAATCTCACCTCTTTGGATCGAGATTTGAGGTAATATACCTCGGCGAGAGAATGACACTCATACATGTGAACGACGTCATGCCATGTAAGCCTATTATTCATTTGGTCGTTTAGGGCATCTACACTCCTTAAGACTCTAAACATGTTGGGAGCACACTGATGGGGGCATAACCTGTGGTTGAGTAGATAATCTCTGATTATCCTACCCATGGGAAGTGTCATTCCTCCCTCTATAAAAGCGATCATTGAAATGACGACTTCACCCACCTCTCTATTGGTAAGTATTCGATCTGGGGAACAATATTGTAAGCCCATTCCCTATGGGATATGGTATTTGGCCCTAAAACCCTTCATACCGACAGGAGAATCTACTAAGTGTTTAAATCTACCTATCTAAACAAGCGAAGATGACACAAAGGAAATATCCTAAAAAATGGAAAAAAGGGATGAAGAGATTGGCCGAGAAGAAAAAAAAAGCTTAAAGAGACAGAGACTTAGAAAAAAAAACCTTAAAGAGACAGAGACTTACAAAAGTAAGTGTGCTAATCTCGATCCTTTAGAAAAGATCTTTGGAAAATTTCTTAAAGAAAGAGTTATGGAGGCTTAATTATTTAGAGTGTTTTGTGAGTTAAAGCGCTGGGATTCTTTGGAGCACTTGAAAATTTGCGAAGTAAAGAAGAAAACAAGTTCCCTCAAGGCTTTATATAGAGGGAGAAAATGAGCGGGAATAATCCTACTCAAAATTCTAAAAGAAATGTCCACCATAGGATGTGCGCCTCACTATTGGATACGGGGAGACAAAGAACCACCTGGAGCAATAAATGACAACTCGCGGACTCCGAAGCATCAGTAGCAATTATGAAGCTCGTAAAACCGCACGCCCACACGTGTAAACAGAAGAAATAAAAACCCAACTTTTTCTCCTTGGATGAGAGGAAAAAACCGGAGTTTTGAGGGGCTATTGTAAGGATAAGGGCCCAAAATCATATATTGGGCCTTAGGCTTGATCTGAAAATATTAAATGGTTCGAGAAGGGACAAATAATTATAAGGGATTCCAATTTTAAAGTCTCATAAATAAGGAATGAATGGAAAGTGGTCTAAGGAGGAACTCCTCCTTGGATATGATGGATGCAGCTCAAATCTGTATTCCAACAATCAAGGTGGCCTTTTAGGAAGCTCCAGTGATAACGACGTGCATCATACACGTATAAAAGTGATGGGAACTCAGAAATATTTAAGGAAAAGCTGCTACCACCACATTAAATGCACTGCAGCTACTTTTCTGGCAGCATTTTTTGTGGAGAAGACCCCTGAACAGTGCTGTCTTGATTACCAGAACTCACAGAAAGTTAGAAGGGATGTCTGATGGGACAGACACTCGAGTAAGGGCTTAGATGATCAACAAGCGTAGGGTCAAGATGGTCCAAAAGGAGATATATAATAGAAGAGACTCTCCATGAGAAAGAGATTAGAAAAATAGAGAGAGAAGACTGTAGCAATCAATGTTATACTTGTAAACTGTTTAAATTAATTTATATGGAGAATTACCTCCTCGAATAGTGAAATTCAGTTAATTCTATGTTCCTTGATCTTGTTTAATCATCTCCTGAATCCATATTAGTTGTTGTCTAATTCATTAGAGTCTAGTTCTTTGACTCACTCTTTACAAATTTATTGTACTAGGCTCATTGGGCCAACATCCCTTATCTTTTGGGTTTGGGCTGTAAAACGTTTTCTTACAACATGGTTTACCAAGAGTTTGTAGACACCTCCTAACATTTTTAACAAATATATTTCGGGTCCAAAGCCTCCCCAATTATCAAATTATATATATAATCCACACTAAAGAATATATTGCATTCCAACATATCGACCAAAGAAATTAAATCAAAACTTATGTTAAGGGTATGTTTTAGAGAACAAAATAGAAATTACTCCAAACTTTGAAATTATAATTTAGTTTATTTTCTTTGTGAAAATTTGTTAATTATTAATTTATTATATAATTTTGGTCTGTATATAGAGAAATAATTGTGAAAGTAATTAAAGAATCGGGTTTTTTTTTTTGTTTTTTGTTTTTTTTGTTTTTTGAGCTAAGAAGATAGAAGAATCGGGTATTAAACGCAGCTAAAAAGGCCCAAAACCCTGCATCTATAGTCAAGAACTCAAGGTCAAGCCTAACGACGTGACCAAACAAGGAGAGTCCCTCCCATTCCCACGTAACTAGAGAGTGAAAATGAGAAGGGTTAACGTTAACGGAGTCGCCGTCCTCGTTGGCCGAGCAATCGGCGGCGGAGCCACCGCCGCGTCAGCCAATCGGCACCGAGTCCTTCAAGCGGCGCTGTATGGCACGTGCTCAAATTTCAACCCCGAGCGCTTTGGCTTGTCGTCACGGTCAGCTCCTCCCTCTGTCACAAACGGCTGTGTCGCAGGGACAAAGTTCTTCTCTGCGGCGGCCACGTCTCTGGCTCAGGACCACGCGCACGCACACGCACACGCGCACGAGTTCTCACCCAAAGACGTGGTTCTTTACCAGTACGAAGCCTGCCCTTTCTGCAACAAAGTTAAAGGTATAAATCAAAATTCAATTTCCTGATTATACGGTGCGTTTTGATTACTAGTAGTAGTTTAATTTCACATCTTTGTAGAAACAATCAATGTTGCTCTATAAGTATTATTTTGGATTAGCTGAGAAAATGAGTGTTTGCTATTTGCATTTTGGTGAAATGAACTTTGGTTTCAGTCTTTATACAATAAGTTCAATTCGGTATTTTACGTCTCTGTTGGATACACTAGGAGGTGCCAATCGAGCTACAAGGATCGTGGCTACTTTTTAGGAGTAATTGAATCTTTTGATTTGTTAAGAAGAACAATAAATATACATTTCCGTTCCATTTGCTTTGACAGAAAACATTTTCCGGAAAATAACTCGGTTTTTGATTGTGTGTGTGTGTGTGTGTGTTCAGTGGTGACCTTGAAAACAATGTAGAAAACATTTATAATGTGGATTTTATCTGTGTTAGTGTTGAGTATGTGACATTGATCTTTTCTAGCTAAAAATACAGCTGATATGGTTGTTTATTGATAGAAATGCAGTTAAATAATAAAATAATGGAACCCTCAGCATAAAAAAAAAAAAGGTATGTTAGTATGGTTTTCAGGAAATTGAGAATGGATGGACAAATGATTAACAATGTAATTTTGAAACGATGCACTTTGATATTTTTATACTTTTTATATATTTATTTATTTGGAGTTTGGTATCCTTTCAGCGTTCTTGGATTATTACAAAATTCCATACGGAGTAGTCGAGGTTAATCCCATCAACAAAAAGGAGATCAAGTGGTCTGATTACAAGAAAGTGCCTATACTCAAGGTTGATGGTGAACAGATGGTTGATTCTTCAGGTCTTGCTTGATTTCATTTTTATATTGTTTGCGATTTAAGTGCAAATTTAAGGCTATCACCAAAGTTCCTTTCTTATATCTTGTGGTTGTTTTGTTAATTTAGCTTGTTTTACTTGTGCAGACATAATTGATAAACTGTTCCAAAAACTTCATCCTGATAATCCTGTTGCAAGTGGTGATGAAGAAACAAAGTGGCGTGGGTATGGTGGTTTATCTTTTGATTGTTCTACTTTCTCAGCTTTTGAATTTCTTAGTTTCTTCTGTAAATTACTTTGTAATAGATTTCAGAGCTGAGGACCGATTTGTAGGTGCTATAAGAAAGAGTTTTGCATAATTGAGTTCTTAATTCTTATATGAATCGTGTGCTATCTAAAGTCATATTTTTTTTGTAGTGTAAATAGCCTTTGATATAGATGAATTGATGACATGCTGTTATTGAAAATGTTAGGTGGGTGGATAATCACTTGGTACATGTTTTATCTCCAAACATATATCGAACTACTTCTGAAGCTATCGAATCATTTGACTATATCACCACTCACGGTACGTTATCAGATTAATCTCACATCTCACATTAATTCAATTTTTGGTTCCATCCCCCACCCCTTTTTTCCCTCTTAATATATAATATAACACCAGAAAGCATGGTAGTTTGCTGCTTGTGATCCATCATAGTTATTTTCTTTAAAACTTCTATTCTATCACATAGAAATCGTGTTAAATTAGTTTTATAGTTGTTAATTGCTTTGGACGTCAAAAGCAAACATCAACCATGATGTTTGGTTCCTTCTCTCTCTCTCTTTCCGTTGTTCTTCCATGGAAAGATATTTGGGAGGTTAAGGCACCCTAGCGTGTCTCTTTCTTTGTTTGGACAGCCACATGGGATAAGATTCTCATGGGAGACAACTTGCGGGTTAGGGGCTTTGATTTCATTGACTGGTGCATTATGTGTCATGTTTGTGGGGGGAGACAGTGGATCATTTGTTGTTATACTGTGGAAAGGCTTATCGGCTGTGGAGCTTTGTCTTTAGAACTTTTGGGATTTCGTGGGTTCTCTCAAGTTCGGTGACAGAATTTTCTGTTTGGTTGGTGGAATTGGTTGGGGAAGCATTCATGTTACATTTGGAATTTAGTTTCATTGTGTTTGATGTGGTGTATTTGGAGGGAATGCAATCGGCGGACTTTTGAGGACTTAAATAGATTTGATGACTAGCTGCTTGCTCTCTTTTTTGGTTCCCTTTTTGATCGGTCTAGGGCTTGGGGACTTACATCTAGTGATTCTCTCCCTTTGTTCCTTAGTTCTCTCTTTCTTTGTAATTATTGCTTCTTTTATGTTTTTGCTTTTCTCTCTTTTTTTGTACTTTTTGATATGTTTTGCGCTACTTTGCATTTAGCAGTTTTTTGAATATACATCTTGCAATTCACTCGTTACTCATTGGAATTTTTCACCTTAGTCCAATGTGGGAATTGTTTTGAATTTGTATAGACTTAAGTTGATCACGGTAGTGAGGTAGTCTTTGTGCATGATTTTGATGTGTTAAACTACTGAATATGGTATTTGTCAGTGTCAGGACTGAATTTGTTACACTATGATTTAAACATTGACCTAGTTAGAGAAGGGTGATGCATCATTTGTAAGGGCCAACCAAAAGCAATTCATATGAGAATTAGTTAAGTGTATGTACATCTTAATATTGGTAAATATAACAAGTGAGGAGACTAGAAATTGGTGTAATGAATATTCTGATGTATCTTCTTAAATCATCTTTTGAAAGCACCCCTCTACTTAAACAAGCAAATTTTGGTTGCAATCAGCATTGCTTTATTCTCCACATTAAATTCAATTGACTAGGAACCAGGTTTTGCTAAGACTTTAGATCTTAGACCCATTTTAGGAATTTCAATACAATTCTATGCTTTTTCAATAACTCCACTCAGATAAGAAAAGGCACAAATCTCACTATAATTTGGAGAAACCTTTTTATTACGTGGCAGTAACATTTTTGCACTTTTTAGGGTTTTCCTACATATGCCTGATCCAATCAAATATTTCTTTGCCTTGGTATGACCAAAACAGTATTGTGCTTGGTTTACTCAGGCATGAAATTGCTATATAGAAAGGCCAGTTTCCAGAAGAAATGAATTTTAACATATTTATTTTAATTGGTGAGCTTTTGAATAAGATAATAGCTCTGCACTTGTCTCTTATACCTTCTCCACCCATTTTTACCACAGCTCTTGACTCAGTTTTGCGCTAGTGACTTTCAATGTTCTGTAGGATATCCTTACGCAAGCTTTGGCCAACACAATTACACCCTCTGTAGTTGAGCTCATACCTTCAACCCAATTTAACAGCGAAGGTCTATGGACTACTGCTACGCACATAGCTCAGGGGTTTATTCACTCTGTCATACATGATATTGGACAGGTCTTGTGGCCCTTAAATCTGATTTAGACAATTATAAATAAATTAATTAAAAAGACTTGGCTTTAATAAGATTCAAACGAAGTAAATTTTTTAGCTTAATTGACACATTACTTATCCAAAAAAAAAAAATCTGATTTAGACAAAGTCTATCATGGATTATCTCAATTCTCAAATTTTGCATCAAACTTCATAATCATTAAAGGTTGTTTTCCTAATGACCTTGTTTATTTGGTCCCATTTTTGTCCAGTCCTATGTAAAGTAAAGTTATATGGTCATTTAAAACTCAAGTAGATATTAGGCAGAGAGATCCATTCACCCTATTAGACTAGAGAGAACATTTGTAACCCATGAAATTTTTCTCCAAGGCTTGAAGTCTGGAAGAAGGGCACTCATATTAGTTATCTGACTAGCTGCTTTTTGCACATTTCTGTTCATCAGGCCAGGTTTACTCTCAATTGTTGGATAAATCTTTATCCGTTCTGCTTGTCAATCCTTTCAAGACCATGCTGTAGAATGTATGAAGGAGTTTCAGTGTTCTTTGCTATATTTTGATTGTTGTCTTATATTTATATATATCAGAGTCCGAGTTATTAACCTCACTGATTACCTCTGCAGATAAAACTTCCTGAATCCAATGTAGGACATGAATTAACTACTTTCAAGAAACCATAGAAAAATCAATCAGGCTTTCATGCTGGAAGGCCCATTTGATGCAAGAAAAGTTACACTTGCAGTCTCTAGAGAGAGACGGAACTCATAACTTAATCTAAGCTCAAATCTAAAATTCTGAAATCTACTAAATCAATCTATAAATTACAATGCATGAGCATGGATATTTTAGCCTATGACTTCTTTAACTAAACCACATTTATCACATGTTAGAATACATTTGTAACATATTAATCACATGCTAGATATAATAAAGCACGCGGGTTCTACTTCTATTTTCTAACTTCTTAAAATCTAGTTATGTGTATGCGCCTCTAGTTAACTTTCCTTCCAATTTTCAAATACTACAACCAACTTGGCGCATGTAGATTAGCTACAATAGCCATATGGCACGTCAAATTTTGTCATGCCATGCCATTCCACATATTCCATGTGGCACATGCTGCCATATCATTACTCTCCATATATGCATCACCGTTGCCCTTCTCTTGCTGGTAACCACAGCAATTCAATTTGCATTCTGTGATTTTCTCAATCACAATCTCATTTGACATTTAGGACATCTCTATGAATATCCCAAAACAAGGGTAGAGAGTGTATAAACCCAAATGGCATGGTGGACTTGGTTTAAAACTAGCATTGCTTTGTATGATTTGTCATTCCTCATCTAGAGCATTTATAATTTTGGAGGAACATCTACTTGATTTTTGTTCCAGTGTGCTTAATTTTTAACCAAAATTTGTTGAGTTGTATCATCTTTCTTTAAACCCTAAAATTGATTAAGTTAATGTTAGACTGAAATCTAGCACTCAACCTAGTTGTCTTGTACTTGGGTTGGCTCCTTGCAGTTCTCCTTTGAACACCAATGGTAGATAGGATTTGAGAATTGAATTCTAAACACAACTTACATACCATATGAATCTGCAAACCTAGCCCCTGGGACCTTCTTCACCCAAGGATGTTATGAGTTGACATCAAGGTGCCAAACAACTCTGTTGGTAAGAGCTCTTGGTAGTTGCCAAACTGTTTTCCCTAGCGTACCTATGATCGATTGAGCAAGAGCCCTTGCACATGGGACTCCCAAATCGCCATGGCCTACTTTTGCCTCTGTTCAGCATGTGAAGAAAGTAACAAGCTAGAAAAGGCCTATACGTTTTCTTAGTAAAGGTTACTGAATCCTGATTGATTATAGTGACAGTTTCATTTTGATAGGAGTAGGTGCTTGCTGGGGCAGGGCACTATTCATTCAATTTTGACTTGCTGTTTGCTCCATTCTCTTGTTTAAGTTGTTGTCAAATTCAACCAATCAAAAAAAGAGTTGATGTTAATTTTAGCTAATGTACATAATTCAATGATTATGCAGGCAATTTCAGTTTCACTGAGAGGATAATAGCAAAGTATGCTGGAGCAGCAGCTATGTATTTTGTGGCAAAGAACTTAAAGAAGAAACACAACATCACAAATGAACGTGCAGCATTGTATGAAGCTGCTGAAACATGGGTGGATGCTCTGAAGGGCCGGAAATTTCTTGGTCTGTTTAACTGACATCATCAAGTGGTTAAATTAACAGAATGTGGTATTTGTTAGAATTAACTTTGATATTTCTTAACTTGAACAGGAGGGTCAAATCCTAATTTAGCTGATCTTGCTGTCTTTGGTGTTCTGAGGCCCATCCGACACCTCAAGTCTGGCAAAGATATGGTACAGCATACACGGATTGGTGACTGGTATACTGGAATGGAAAGCGTAGTAGGAGAATCTTCTAGAATCAAGGCATAAGTAGAAAAGAAAAGGTTTGTTAATTGGTTGGACTTCGCTATCTGCTTCAGCCATCGGGTTTGTAGAATAAATCTTAAGTTGATATGCAACTAATAAACTACTATTACAGGAAATTCTGAAGTAAAATTCAAAATCTTTTTCAGTAGACAGGCAGAGGTTTAATATCTGGTGTTGTGAACAAGTTGTGGCCATATTGATACTTTCTGTTTTTAGTAGCTACAGTACATATTTACTTGAGAAAGATCTTCCTTATGTTTTAACTAGCGCTTTGAAAATGTGTACACAAAACAGATTGATAGTAGCCTATTAGGTTGAAAGGCAGGTGTGCATGGCAAATATGGCTAGGGTATTGGGACGACTTCACAGAATTCTCAGGTTGCTCAAACCCTTTCGGAGGGCAGTGATGCTGGTGCTGACGCAAATATTACATTATATGTTTTACTGTCTTAACTCTTAAAGTAGGAGCAACATATATGTGTTTCACATATCTTCTCATAAAATTTTCTTTTACGAATGACTCCAGTTTATAGAACTCATGAAAATGTAGTTGTTCCAAAATCCTATCTAATGAACACCTCCTAACAGGTAAATAATGTTTATATAATTAACTTAAAATAAGACAAGTTCGGTTCTCTTCCTTTCTCTCTTAAGGTCTCCTACATGGAACCATCTCTATACAAATATGATGATAAAACTAATAGTTATTTTTCTGGTTCATTGGAGGTACACCAATGTAGGAGACGGTATCTCATTTGCATACAAGAGTTTTGCCCCAAGTAGAGTTAAATTTCTGAGATAACCTTTTCTCTTTTTCTTTTTTTTCTTTTTTTCTTTTATTATTATTATTATTATTTTTTTTTTTTTTTTTAGCCGAGGACCTTTTCTTTCCTTCTAAATACTACTCTTCTGCTATAAGAAAGAATTGATAATTGATACTCGATTTTAGTTTTCAAAAACTAGACAACTTTCACATCCTTGATCATTCAACGTCATCGTACGGTGATCTCAAAAAATCAAAAAACAAAAAAAGCATTTTTTTCTAGAAATCTCTTTTTTTTTTAGATAAGATTTTTAAAATAATTAATATAACTGATATCTCATTTTATGACTTTTTTAGGTAAGATCTAAAAAATAATAGAGAGAGAGAGAGAGAGAGAGAGAGTTCAATTAGGTTTCAAATTTGAATTCAATTAGAATCTAATTTTGCGTCATGTATTCCATCTAATCTAAATTTTAAATTTTTGTGCCAAATAAGTTATGTGGAGCCAAAGAATTTGGCAACCCCGACCCATTTTGTAATGAGCTCAAGGCCCACGCCGATGAGGAAGGAATGTCCAGGGACGAACAAAGAAAGTCCAAAGCATCGAGGAACATCGTTGAGGACAATTCTGTCCTCGGTCAACCAAGATCATCGAAGGGAAGAGCGACACGTCACCTAAGGTAGCCTCCCAAAGCATTCCAAAAGGAAGAACGAATGCAATGGACCAGTCATGGGAGCATGGTGAAGGAGCAATTCTATGAGAAACTGTCACCTCCACATTAAATGCCCACAACTAACGTCCTAGCCTCATTGATAAGGAAATGACTCCTAAACAATACTACCTTGGTTACCGCAACTCACAAAACGCCAAAGAGGGCATCTGATGGGACAGCCACTCAAATATGGGCTTGGATGATCAACAAGTGGAAGGTCAAGATCGTTTAAAGATGACTATATAATAGGAGAAGCCCACCATAGAGAGGGGGGAGGGGGAGGCATCCTAGCGATCTCGAGAACTCTTGCGACCATTGCCACCCAATGTACACTAAAGTAGAGTCCTTCAGATTGTGCCGAGGACAAGCTTTCTTCGATAAACTTAGCTCATTTTCGTTTGATCAACATAAAAACCCGTTTTAACTGTTATCCATGCACTCAAGTCCAGCTCTTTGGCTCACTCTCTACAAATTCATTGTGCTGGGTCCACTGGGCCTAGATTCCATTCGTTTTTGGGCTTAGTTCGAAAATCGAGACCCTACAAATTAATTTAGTGTAAAAATTGGATTTCAATTAAAGTTTAATTTTGCGCCATCTAATTTAAGTTTTTTAATTTTTGTACCAAATGAGTTAATTTAGTATAGAAAACGAGGAGTTCAATATAAATAAACCATTAAAAAAAAAAAAAAATCTAATCATGTAACTAAAAACAATTCAAATTTATAAGTCATCTATATATTTATTAATAGCCAAAACTAAGAGAAAAATCAATTAAATTCTAAATTTGAGTCTAATTTTGTGTCATATGTCTCATCTAATTTTTCAATTTGTGTGTCAAATGAATTATTAGATACAAAAATCAAAAATTCTAAACTGAATTTTAATTAAAGTTCAATTTATGACATGTGTCCTTTCTAATTTTTTAATTTTTGTGGCAAGTGAATTATTAGATGCAAAAACCAAAAAGTCTAGATCTAATTAAATTCTAAATCATATCTAATTTTGGGGCATGTGTCTCATCTAATTTTTAAATTTACGTGTCAAGTGAATTATTAGGTGCAAAAATCAAAGAGTCTAAATTCAATTAAATTCTAAATTGAATTTTAATTGAAATTCAATTTTATGTCATGTGTCCCATCTAATTTTTAAATTTTTGTAGCAAGTGAATTATTGGGTGCAAAAAGCGAAGAGTCTAGATCCAATTAGATTTTAAATTATATATATATATATATTAATAGGTAAAGTTTAGAGAAAATTCAATTAAAATTTGAATTATAATTCAATTTTGTGCCATGTGTAAATTTATGTGGTGACCACACCATAATTATCCACTTAAGTTTTTTAATCTTTGTGCCAAGTGAGCTAATGAGTGCAAAATACTAAGAATCTAATATTAATGAACTATAAAAATAATAATTATAAAAAACCAATCACATACACTCAATAAAAATCACTACACAACAAAGATCACCATACGTTCTATCTTATTAAAAATTAGAAAGAAAAAAAAAAAGATCATAATTGGTATTAAATTTAGGTAAGAATTTTAATATGTGACTAATTATGTTTACTTTTTTTAAAAAAATTTGACTAAATATTTATATTTGTATGATAAAAATTGTATTTAATTTTAAATGTATCTATAAGTGTGTGTGTGTTATGTATGGTCAGGTTTTGGATCCTAAGCTCAAAAGATGAATGGATTCAAGTCCAAAGAGCTAAACACAATGAATTTGTAGAGAGGGTGCTTAAAGGCTAGGCTTCAATGGGCCAGACAATACGCACAATGAACCAAAGGTAATAAAACAAGCTCTGTGCAAAGAAAACCTTCCTCGGCTAAATTCGAGGAAAGTGAGCCTTATATATCTTTCCTTTAAACTTGGATACAAGTTCAGTTCTTCTTGCTACAGTGCTTTCTCTATCGAATTTATGATCCCCTCTCCTTGGAAGGCCTCTTACATTATATAGCTCTCTTTAAATGATCTTGGCCTTCATTTGTTGATCATTCAAATCACTAATTGAGTGCTTGTCCCATCAGACATCTTTCCAAGCCCCTGTGTGAGTTGGGATAGCTAAGGCAGTACTGTTCATAGGTCTTCTTCACATAAATGTAGTCAGGAGGTTTGGTGGGATGTATTAAATGTGGTGGTAGCCACCATCTCTTTGGTCATGTCAGGGCTAACCCCTTCCCCAAGCGTGTAACCTCCTCGGCGCAATAATGGCCTCCTCGGTCATGGGTATGACACGTGGCACAAATACCTTATTTAAATTATTATACCCACATGTTACATGCTTTTTTTTTTTTTTAATAATTTGACTAATTATTTATATTTTTATAATAAAAATTGTGTTTAATTTTAAATACATTCATGTGTTTGCACGAGTTACATACTAGTTTATGATTCATTACTAATTAGGTTATATACATACACATACACACACCAAAGTTTAGAAAAAATTCAATTAGAATCAAAATTGGATTTTTCTTTTGTTAGCTTTCCATACAAATTAAATTGTTTAGGGTTTTGCTGTTATTTTTTCTCTAAACTAATGAGCATAACAAATTGTAATTGAGCTGAATGATCCTATGCTCCTATCCTCAATCAATTTAGGAGACACCATTTGATCAATTTATTATTTTATTTTGTGTTGTATTTAATAGAATTTTACAGACAATAATTATGAATTGATATTGTATACGTAGTATTCAATAGTGATTTTCGAAATTATATACATAGGAATGATAGGCCCAGTAGTATATATTGGGCCGTGAGCCCTGTTCGAAGACACTTAGTAGTATGAGGACGGGTAAACGTTATCACAGAAGTCTACATTAGTGAATGAAGAAAGGGGTCTGGTCATAAGGGTTCAGGAAGGTAGTCTGAGGAAGAATGCCTCATTGGCTAAGCAAAGCAGAAGTCAGAAGGTGTGGTCTGCCATCAAGAGCAACACTCCGGAGGATTCTATTAATAAGGATAAACATTGTGAAAACATAAGACAAAGGGAAGTTAAGAAATATCTAAGAGAAAGCTGCTATTACCGCATTGAATGTTCTGCAGTTAACTCTCTAACTGCATTAATGTGTAAGTGATACCTGAACAGTGATTTTTAACCTTATAGTTACTCCCAGAGACTTCAGGAAGGTGCTGATGGAACAAGAATCAAAGCCAGCAACTTGACCTACACGTGGAGGGTGGAGGGTGGAGATGAAAGAAATAGGATAGTATAAAAGAGAAAGGAGCCCCTAAGGGAGGGGTATCGGAGAATTGATAGAAAAATACTGTAACAACAAGAAGTGGAATTGTAATCGAATTCAAAAAATATATATACAAGAACTAATCTTCTTGGATTGTACCGAAGACGATTTTCTTTTGATAAAATCAATTTATCTTTGCTTTCTGGTTATCTGGACCCACGATAATTGTTATCCAACTTATTAGAGCCTAGTTTTCTAACCCACTCTCTACAAATTCATTATATTAGACTTTTTGAGTCTAGATCATTTTAACTTTTGGGCTTAGGAATCAAATTGCACCCCCATACATTATATGTAATAGCAATGTAATGAGAAACTTGGCGTAACTAATATCATAAAAATTGCAAGGAAAAACTATTTTAGGGCCTCTAAATATTTTGGTTAAATTATGTCTTATATGTTTAATAACTCAAACTAACATTAATAGCATTACTGCAATTTATCAAATCCCGTACACAAGCACAGGTTAAATATTAGTTGATATAATTAAAAGTGACAAATAATGTGTTAAAGTTGTCTCCATTTTTTTTAAAAAGTTGATGTTGCTTACTAATCAGTTTTTCCCAAACCACGTAAAAATGTGAACTTTATGTGCTAAGTACATCCTTTTTATTAAGAATGTTTTAAGGACATATAAACATTCTAAAACTTTTTCAATTTTCATGGAAGATATCACCTATATACAGAATGTATAATTGCTACAATAGACCAATAATATAGTGTTAAAAAATTGAGAAGAACACATTCATACCAAGTCAACAAGTTGATGTGTCACTCAAAACGTACGAGTCTTTCTATCGAAGAACAAAATCTTAAATTTTCGCAATAAACTTTCATCACAAATCAAAATAAAATAAAATCAAGATTACACGTTAATCCTCAAACTCAAACAAGGTATCTCTCTCGCTTGCTACAGGTTTTAACCTCCAAAAACATCAGATTTGATGCCACAGAATCTTTGAACCTCAACCAAAGTTTCGACATAGATTTATAACCTAGGGGATTGGCCAAGTTGGTTGGGCTCTTGGTCTCAAAGTGCTTGTACTGGGCTTGACTAGGTGTGCTCCCTAGTTCGAGTCCTACTACCTACACTTTGAAAAGAATTTCCTGGGTCAGTGCTTTATCCCTTCGTGGGCTCACCCGGCACGAACAGTGATTAGTCTCTGATTGAAAGTTTTGAAGAAACACTGTGGGAAACCAAAAAAAAAAAGAAAAAAAAAAAAGACATAGATTTATAACCAATTATGATGCGAAGTTACAACCACATCAATTTTTTTTTTTTTTTTTTTTAAACAGAGACTAACACACACACACAGGGGAGTGAACCTAGGCTTAAAAACACACAACTCACAATATACAAAAGCCGGTAACCTCTTGATGTGCAAAGAAAGAGTGTTGTCACCATATGCAATAATTCTAACTCAAAAAACCTTTTTTTTTTTAAAAAAAAAAGAAGGATTTTTCAATTTTTTATTATTGAAAGTTAGCTAATGGAGGATATTCCACCACAAGTTTCCATGTACTTCAAACTGATATAGCTAACTTTCAATAATAAAAAACTGAAAAATCCTTCTTTTTGATGTCTTGGTCCACCAATGGTTTTGCCATCCAATGCATCTTTCGGTGTTTATAATAAAGACATCAAAAGTTTAAAAATCTTTCATCTCTCAATTATCAATGTTTAAAAATATAAAAATAAATCTTTACAATTATTTTTTATCAATAAATAATTAGATAGATAATTAATTTTTTTAGATAAATTGGTAGTTACTTATTATTATTAGTAAACTAGTTCAAGCATTAGATACGTCATTAACAGGTCATATCCAAGACCCCTTAGGTTATTCACAAAATTTTTTAAGCTCTAGATTTTCGTGGATCTAAGAGTTTTTCTTTCTTCAGTCGCAAGGAAAACAATTTTTGTGGCTTTTGAAATCAAGTACACTCAACATTGTCTTTGATTTTAGTGATCTAAAAAAGGTTCTTCTTACCCATAATTTTTCATTTTTTTTTTAATTCTGGGAGAACAAATTTTAGGCCATTTTTCAGTATTGAGAAATACTAAAATTACAAAGTCAATTCTTTTTGGGGTCATAAACAGTACAGTTTGAACGGATACTGACAAGAACAAGAGGAATACATTAGTACATTAGTTAATATTAAAAGGTGAAATATGTTTAATTTATTTATCTCAAAAACAAAAAGATTAAAACTTAAGCTAAACTTTGAGCCTCTCCTACTTATTATTCCCATGATGTGTCTCTAGAGTCCAGACTCTCTCCACTGTCCAGGTGTAATCAGCTTTGCATGTAGTAGCTGTGTTGGCAGAGCCATCAACCCACCCACCTACCCCAAGAATCCTTCCCTGACTTGTGGCAAATGCTTATCCTTACGAAGTATGAACACAACCCCCATTAATGGATCACAAAAGTCTCTATTATCAATGCCTATCATAGCACCTAGTGGTCCTAGTGAGCTAAGCTTAATTAAGCCTGATTTCTGAACCCACATATGTATATGTGGTTCCAGCTCCTCTACTGTCTGGACTCTAGAGCCCATCCCACTCATGACAGGACATGGACATGGGGCTCTGATTAACTCATTGAGTTAACTATTAGCCCGTAGTAATATTGACCGACTTACTTAAAAAGTTTTTCGTTCACATAGTTATTCCAGTTAATTTGTAAATTTATATTTATTTTGTATTTAATTATTTATTATTTATTTATTTATTTCGAGAATAAAAAAAGTGAATGTTAATTATTGTGTATAAAAAAATTTTAAAAAAATTATGAAAAATTGATATTAAAGAAGCACAGTGTAAAATAAATATAATTTAATATGAGATTAAAATAAGTGTATAAAAAAATATTTTTATATTAAAATAGACATAAAATTTTATATAAATGGATACAAATGCATTTACGTGTAATAACTTACTGATTCTAATTTAACTCTAATATTATGAACATTTCTCGATTAGCATTTAACCAAAGTGCTTAAAAGCATCCACGTGGCACCGACAGGAGGGAAAATATATCAAATCCACTTGTACAATTTACAGTGCAACAAATAGTTGAGTCTTACGTGAAAAGTTTTGTCGTTTTTTCAAACGGATACAAGGAAAAATTTGTATTTATTGAGAGTTAACGTGGAAATAGGATTCAAACTTTTCTCAAAATAATAAAAACAAATTTGCTATTCTTCAGCCTTTCCCAATGACAAAAACTGACAACAATATTTCTCCATTCTCTGATTTTCGTCCCATAACTTCTGACCTCTAGATTCAGTATTCACGCCTCAATTGAGTGAATTCTCTTTCACCTACATTTCTTTAGCTTTTGCACTCTCTCTCTCTTTCTGATCTGATCAAAAATCACTCTGACCCGAGAGTTCTGTGACTTCTGTCACAAAATCTGCATGTGTACGTCGTCGTTTTCGCGCCACCCTCTTATCACCGTCTCATAAATGCTACTTTGTTGGTTATGAAGCCCTTTTGGGATTTCACAAAAATTAAGATAGAATGAAAAACAAAAACTCTAACCCCCTTTTTTTTTTCTCACTGTTTTGTTGTACTCTCATTTTTTAGTTTCCTAATTAAGCCGATGCAATCAAATTATTATTCATAAAATCTCATTTGTTATTTATAATTGCTTGTCATTAAGGTACAAGTCAGTTTTTTTTTTTTTTTTGGTCCACTATAAATAAACCAAGCCACGGGTGTCTTTTTTATAAATGGGTCCTTTTCAGTTAAACCAGAAACCACAGCAACAAAGGAGGCAAAGTTTTTGCTTATGCCCAATAAAGAGAGCTTAAAGAGAGAAAGAGAGAGAGAAAAGGTCATGCATTTTTTCTGATATAACAGGAACATGAACCCTCTTCTTGTTTCAAACCTACCTCATTTCGTTTCAGTTCTCGTTTCTTATTAATGTAGCCCATCAAATACGTGAAGGGAGAAGGGAACGTTTTGGGTGTCAAAAGCTTTTAAATTTCTGGTAGTGGTTAAACATGGCTGTTCAGGCACAGTTTTATTCAGAGAATATGGGTTTGCCTATGTGTGGCTTACAGGATCCTGCTTTTGGAGTTGTTGATGATCTTCGTTTTAGCTTTCAATATCCCCAACAAGCCACCACTCACTTTCATCTTCCTCAAAGCACTCAAAAGTTGGCGCTTGATCAAAACGAAGGGGTTTCGTTTTCATCTTCTTCCACTTGCAATAGCTTTCATCCCATGGCGTTTTTACAATCTTTGGATGCTCAGTTTGAGTTGCACCGCCATGAGATAAACTGCATTCTTCAATTACAGGTAATTTTTTTTTAATATTATTGAATAATCTCGTATGAGTTTTCTTCAAATTAATTTTTTAGAGCTTGTGTTTTTGTCTTTTGGCGTAAAGGTTCAATATTTATGTGCTTTTATTTTTTGGGGGTCTCTCTCTTATTGCTTTTTTCTTTTCTTTTTTTTCTTGGCAGAATGAAAGGTTGAGAATAGCATTGCAAGAGCAAAGGAAGCAAGAGCTCGCAGTTCTATTGAGTAATGTAGAATCCAAAACGTTGAGTTTATTAAGGCAGAAAGAAGAAGAGTTGGCACGAGCATCAATGAGGACATTGGAGCTCCAAGAATGCTTGAAAAAAGCAGAGATAGAAAGGGAAACTTGGCAAAGACTAGCAAAATCCAACGAAGCCATGGTCATAGATCTAAACAACACGCTTGAGCAAGTCAAAGAGAGAGTGGTCTTAGCCAGCAATACAGCCGAAGATACAGCGTCGTTTTGTGGCTCATGTGAGAGAGATCATGATGATGATGATGAAAGTAACATTGCACGAGAAAAGGTGGTGGTGAAAAGAAGTAGTAGTAAAAAAAACAACTTGACTTGTAAAAGCTGCTTCTCTCGGCGCTCTTGTGTTCTCTTTTTACCTTGCAGACACCTCTGTTCGTGCAATTACTGTGAAGCTTTTCTTGGTTCTTGTCCCGTATGCAATGCTGTAAAGGAACATAGCATGGAGGTGTTCTTGATCTAACAAGAAAAAGCACCAAACAATGAAAGGAAAAAAAAAAAAAAAAAAAGCAACGCAGAGCAAAGGAGGATTAGGCAAATTTTATTTTATTTTTTGGTTTTTTGAGAAGTACACAGTACACACATGCTGATGGAAACATGTCCTGTCATGATGGTGTCTTTTGTTTGGTTTTGTTTTGCTTTTTATGGGTCTATGGCATCGGATAATTTTTTTTTGTACTGCAACGACCCATACATGATGAATCGAAATGATGGCAGGGGTATAGTAAAGAATCTTTTGTTTTTTTATCTTCTCTTTTTCTACTTGTGGCTTAAAATATTTTTCCTGATTTAGATTAATATCTTTTCAGAGACTAATTTGGGGGGTCCATTTGGTTTTTCCACAAGATATTGCCAGCTCTATCTCTCCTAGCTTAACGTAAAAGTGTACAGTTTTTAGCTGACAAAAAATAGATTTGAAAGCAATGTTTGTGACATGTTTCAAGACTGCCACTGTCACGGTGTCACCGCCACTGAGAACTTTCATTTATTGTTCCAACAAGCCATAATACGAGTCAGCCCTGTGAAAGAGGCAAAAGCAAAAGCTGGATTCGTGCTACTCCTGTCGAAAATGTTGAAACAATCAAGGAAATACGTCTTGAGCAAACCTTTTGATATGCCTTCAATTTTCAACAACCCCCGCTCCTAGAAAAAAAAAAAGAACATTAAAAATAGAATCCCATGATTCCCATCCCATATTCCTTGAAATCAAAAGCCTATAATCCGGTAAAATAAAACATATAGGTTAGGCAACATTTTTTTCTCGATCTTCGGGTACCTGGACTCAGCCCTTGGAAGGCTTGGCTGACGTAATAAACGGGGAGCTGTTTCCTATCCTCTTTCGGATTAGCGCTGCACTGACTGCTGTAGATGATACAGCTAAATACAAATACAAATTCTCACCTTCCTTTGACGGACTCAGGAGTGGCGGGTGGCTGAGGTAAAGCTTGAGCTCCTGGAATGCTGCTTCGCATTCGTCAGTCCATTCGAAAGCCTTCTTCAGGGTCTTAAAGAAGGGTAAGCATTTATCTGTTGCCCTGGAAACGAACCTGTTCAGCGCAGCAATCCGGCCCGTGAGCTTCTGGACCTCCTTGACGGTCTTAGGGGAGGCCATATTGATTATCGCCTGTACTTTCTCGGGATTCGCTTCTATCCCTCTTTGGGACACCATGAATCCCAGGAATTTTCCTGAGGCAACGCCAAAAACGCATTTACCAGGGTTCAGCTTCATCTGGTACTGTTTGAGTGTTTCGAATGTCTCCTTCAGATCGTCCAGATGGGCAGGCTCCTTTTGCTCTTGACGAGCATATCGTCAACGTACACCTCCATGTTCCTGCCTATCTGCTTGACGAACATTTTATTTACCAATCTCTGGTACGTTGCTCCAGCGTTCTTCAGTCCGAACGGCATTACATTGTAACAGTAGAGCCCTTGACTCGTGATGAAGGCGGTTTTCTCCTGGTCCTCGTCAGCCATCTTTATCTGGTTGTACCCCGAGAACGCGTCCATGAAAGTCAATAGCTTGTGTCCAGCTGTGGAGTCTACGAGCTGGTCTATTCTTGGGAGGGGAAAACTGTCCTTCGGGCAAGCCTTGTTCAGGTCCGTGAAGTCTACGCACATCCTCCATTTCCCAGTGGCTTTCTTTACCAGGACGACGTTTGCGAGCCAATCGGGATAATATACTTCCCTGATGAAGCCTGCTGCAATAGTTTGCTCACCTCGTCAGCGACAGCTTGGTCTCTTTCTGGTGCAAAAGCTCTTCGTCTCTGCTTGACTGGCTTCCTTTCTGGATTCACATTCAACCTGTGTTGGATGGTCTCAGGAGATATGCCTGGCATGTCGTCATGGTTCCAGGCAAAGACGTCCAAGTTCTCCCGAAGAAACTTTACAAGCTCCGTTCTCATCCCGGGGCTTAGGGTCGTCCTTATTCTTGTTGTTTTTGTCGCTTCCCCTTCAATCAACTCTACCGTTTCCAGTTTTTCCACTTTTGCTTCCTCTTTTTCTTCTACGATCCACGTGTGGTTCTCCTTAGCTGCGAGAACAGCTTGATAACATTCCCGGGCCAGCACTTGGTCTCCTATAATTTCACCAACACCGTCATCCGTCGGGAACTTCATCTTCAAGCAATACGTGGATGTGGACACCTTCCACTTGTTGAGTGCTGGCCTTCCAATGATAACATTGTAGGATGATGGGCTGTCTACTACCAGAAAGTCTATCTGACGAGTCAGCTGTTTTGGGTCCGTCCCTACTGTGACTGTCAGCGTCACTATGCCCTAGGATACACTCTATCACCGCTGAAGCTAACGAGCGGAGAGTCGAATGGACGAAGTCTCTTGGGTTCCAGCCTTAGCTGTTGGAATGCTGAAAAGTAAATGATATCAGCAGAGCTGCCATTGTCCACGAGGACCCTCTTGGTGTTGAACCCTTCTATAGTGAGATTTATAACCAAGGGATCATTGTGTGGCTGTTTTACCCCTCGGGAGTCACTTTCGTTGAAGGTCATATCTTGATCAGTTCGTCTCTGTTTTGGCAGGTGTGTCACGTGGACGCTATTCACTTGTCGTTGGCGTGTTTTCTTGAGCGACTTGAATGAGCCCCAGTGGTAGGTCCCCCGGCGATCGTCTGTATTTCCCCGACTACGTTTTGAGGGGGTTGTGATTGACGGTCCGTCGTTCCGGGAGGAGGGCCCCTGTTGGTGTTTGTTTTCCTCTCGGAATTTGCTGTGTTCCCCTTCTTTACAAATTTCTGCAACTTCCCCCTCCGTATCAATTCTTCTATCTGTTCTTTAAGATCCCTACAATCTTCAGTGTAGTGGCCATGATCTTTGTGGAATCGGCAATATTTACTTTTGTCGCGAACGTTGGGAGATGAGTGTAGTGGTCGTGGCCACTTAAGATAATGCTCGTCCTTAATCTGCGCTAAAATTTTGTCAACAGGCATAACGAGAGGGGTGAATTTTACCGTCCGTGGACTTTTGTCGTCATTCCTTTTGACTCCGTCACTGATTCGACGTTCTGGACGATCGCGCTTTGCCCTCTGCGATCATCTTCTTTCTTCCTTTGTCCCCTGGTCTGTCCTCGTCCTTGATAGCAGCCAATGCGTCTTCAGCGTTCATGTACTTCTGTGCCTTGAGGAGCATTTCAGCCATCGTCTTTGGGGGGTTCTTTGCAAGTGAGCTGACCAGATCCCTGGACCTCAGCCCTGCCTTGAAGGTCGACAGTTGTACCATATCGTCGGCTTCGTCCACCTCCAATGTTTCCCTCGTGAAACGTTGTACATATGACCTCAAGGTTTCTTTCTCTCCTTGCCTGACGGTAAGCAAATGGTCAGCGGTCCTCTTTGGTCGTTGTCCTGGCCGCGTGGACTGGCCGCCCTTGCATGCCAAATCTCTTAAAATATTGGTGGGTTAATTTGGGTCTTGAAGACCGGTGGGCTATCGTGTTGCCACTGCAAGTCTTGTGGATTTGAGTTATTTGATTTTATTTTGAGTTTGGGTTGCAATTTGGATTTTGTGTTGATTAGGTAGTCTAATTTTGTGATGGGATGATCACAAAGGATGGGATGATCACAAATTTATATATATATATTGATGAAGTGTGACTTCGTCAGCCAATGAATGCAATCAGTGACGAACTGAAACCTCGTGAATGTCCTTTCCTGATGGATGGTCACCGGTGTGGTGCCTGCCACAACGTCTCCGATGCTAAAGTCAGTGTCTAGAATTATATTAGAGCAAAACAAACACACAGCGTCAATGTAAAAGAAATGTTCATACCTC
>NW_027069531.1:69859-78026 GCF_002906115.3 Quercus suber | reverse complement strand
AAAAAAAAAAAAAAAAAAGCAACGCAGAGCAAAGGAGGATTAGGCAAATTTTATTTTATTTTTTGGTTTTTTGAGAAGTACACAGTACACACATGCTGATGGAAACATGTCCTGTCATGATGGTGTCTTTTGTTTGGTTTTGTTTTGCTTTTTATGGGTCTATGGCATCGGATAATTTTTTTTTGTACTGCAACGACCCATACATGATGAATCGAAATGATGGCAGGGGTATAGTAAAGAATCTTTTGTTTTTTTATCTTCTCTTTTTCTACTTGTGGCTTAAAATATTTTTCCTGATTTAGATTAATATCTTTTCAGAGACTAATTTGGGGGGTCCATTTGGTTTTTCCACAAGATATTGCCAGCTCTATCTCTCCTAGCTTAACGTAAAAGTGTACAGTTTTTAGCTGACAAAAAATAGATTTGAAAGCAATGTTTGTGACATGTTTCAAGACTGCCACTGTCACGGTGTCACCGCCACTGAGAACTTTCATTTATTGTTCCAACAAGCCATAATACGAGTCAGCCCTGTGAAAGAGGCAAAAGCAAAAGCTGGATTCGTGCTACTCCTGTCGAAAATGTTGAAACAATCAAGGAAATACGTCTTGAGCAAACCTTTTGATATGCCTTCAATTTTCAACAACCCCCGCTCCTAGAAAAAAAAAAAGAACATTAAAAATAGAATCCCATGATTCCCATCCCATATTCCTTGAAATCAAAAGCCTATAATCCGGTAAAATAAAACATATAGGTTAGGCAACATTTTAATTTGCCTATTAATAAGTCAAACGACTTTGAATCGATGTAATAATAGCTCTATCAAATGCTCCAATATTATTTATTATTGTTGCGAATTGTGGGGTCAATAAATACGAATTAAAGAGGCCAAATTGGCCCAATACCATTAAATTTTGAAGTATTTTGCACGAAGACACTGTTTCGGAAATAATTAGCAAAATACCACTTTTTAAGTACTCGAGTTTACCAAACTCGAGTACTACATTTTTCACTTCCACCGTGGCACAATGACATGGCAATTTTAAATATTTTCTTCGTACTCGAGCTTGGTGAGCTCGAGTATATATTACTGAAGTACTCGAGCTCACCAAGCTCGAGTACTTTATTTCTATAGTACCCGAGTTTAGGAAGCTCGAGTACCTAGTGCCACATTTCATTATTACCCACTCACAACTCCGTACTGGCTCCAACCGTCGTAATAAATGTATGGTTAATGGTACTCGAGTTCTTTGAGCTCGAGTACCGTTAAAAAATAATCACCAGCCAACATTATTACTTCCATTCAGTACTTGCATTCAGTTCCGAGTCTTTCCAACTTCCTGCGCGAGTGAGATCTTTCCAGCGTAAATTTTCTTGTTTGGTCACCGTCTGCAATTCTTTGGGCTGTGTCATTGTCTCCATCAACCAACGTTCAACCCTCTTGTGACTAGTAGATAGAGGTATTGTTAAATGCTTAGTTTTTGATATTTCTGCATGGGTTAAATGACTTCAATGCTTAGTTTTTTGATATTTCTACATGGGTTAAATGACTTCAATGCTTAGTTTTTAGATTGTTTTCGTATGAGATTTTTATGCATGAGTTTCATGTAATGAGTTTTGCAATATTAACTGTGTACAACATTTGATACATACATAGTTCTATATATGTAGTGGAAATTTAACTGTGTAATGAGTTTGGCCATTTTCACCTCAAAATGAGTATTAAATTTAATTACATAATATAATAGTAGAAATATAATAGTACTCACTGGCATTAATAGTTCAGAACCATCAATATAAAATTAATATGAAAATTGACAAGAAATATTTTCTACCTATATGCTAAACATAAAGAAAGAAATGAAAACATAAATCATATTGATAGCATTTACTCGTTCAAGGTTAGAGATTTGAGAATTGTAAGGTAAATTGGAAAAAAATTTATAATAAAATTCTAATAACATTAACTATTTTTTTCGATAAAGTAAAAAAAAATAATAATATGCAATTAATATAAACTTATAAATTATGTAAACTCCTTTTTCTTTCTATTTATACCAAGTTATCAATTTCTTCACAATTTAAAATTATCTAATATAAAAGTGGGGCTGTATATATGGTTTGGTATATTTTTCCCTTTTCCTACCGTACTGTTTCTTAATATAATCTTTCCTTCTCATACTTACATTATATAAAACTTGCATATAATATGAATTCATTTCTCAACAAAGAAATTGGCTTAATAAAATAAAGTCGAAATGGTTGACATTTTTTTATTTTATATGTGTATAAAATATATATATATATATATATGGTTAAGTGCACATTATGATCGAGATTCAATTATTTATATGTCTATACACATAGTCAAGGAGTTTGATTTTGAATAGAAATACTTTTTATCATATGCCAAATTTATGTAACTATTTATAGTTTATGACAACTTTTAATATTGTTAATAATAGGTCGGTGATGGATTTTCACTTTTTCTATGTGTACTACGATGGAGAGACGTATTATCATGAGTTAAATGGGTTGTCATACCAAGGCTCAAACCAAAAGCAAAAATGTGTTAAGGTGAAGCGTGGGATAGGGCTTATGAATTTGAAACGAAGAATATTGAAGGCGATGGGGTTAGACCAGTCTAGGCATAACATTTCAATCGTGTATCGAGCACCTCAATTGGTTGTAGGCACCCAAGTTGTCTACAAGTCACTACAATTATCGGGTGGCGCTGAAGTGAAGATGATGTGGGAAGTTGTTGAACAAATGGTGGTGAAAGGATTTGTTGCTTCGGAGCTCTATGTTACTGTTGAGCCCACCATAGTAGAGGCTGGAGAGGGTTCACAACATACTGTTTTGGATGGAACTATAGATGAGCACATCGAGTCAATACCATTGCAATCTTATCAAGGGTGTGTAGAGAACACAAGAGATGGGTATGACAATGAACCATGGCAGGCATTTCCTGGTGTGAACTCAACTGAGGAGGAGGCAGGGCCCAGGAAATGCATGAAGGAGAGCATTTATCTCATGATGAGCTGCATGGGGGCACATTTGAAAATGAAGATGATTACGGAGTTGCTGATGATGCAACCCATATTGATGTTACTAGGGATGACTTCGAAGAGTTCCTAGATACCATGGGTGAACATGAGGATGTTGATCATATTGAAGATGTGGTTGTAGAAGAGAATAGAGATACATGCCCGGTCCCGATCCTACACCGGAATGGTTCACCAAAAACACTTGGGATAATATGTTTGATCCATCACCGGTTATGCAAGCGGAAGTATCAAGTTGGACACCTGGGGAGCAGCCACTGAAAGGGATGGTATTTGCAACTAAATTGGCAGTACGACATGCGTTGACCTGGTACGCAGTGCAAGAGAATTTTAGCTTCAAAACTGAGTATTCAGACTCAGAGAGGCTTATGGTGAGTTGTGAGGATGATTCCTGTCCATGGTCAGTCCGTGCAATTTGTTGCAAAGGAGACAATGTCTGGAAGATCGCAAAATGCAAGGGCCCCCACATGTGCGATAAAATTCAGAATGCTCATGATGGTCGGATGATTGATTCAGTGTTTCTAGCATACGTACTTGAGCGCTATATACGAGAAGACCCTGCGTATAAGATAAAGAACTTACGCCACGTTGCTTTGGCAGACTTAAAACATGAAGTATCTCACTACAAGGTATTCTAGCAACTTGCATTCTTTTTCAATACAATGTAGAGACATCAGTTTTATGTGAACTTTAAGCACAATATTTTTCCCCACAACCCATGAATACCTTATATTATGTGAAGTATAAGCACAATATTCAGGTTATAGCCTTACAAGTCCTGATTTTTTTTCTTCAGCTATAATTATTTAACATGTATTCATTTCTAACGTAATCATTATGGTTCACATACAAGGTATGGGATGCCAAAAAGGCCGTTGCAGCTATATACGGGGATTTTAAGAGTCATATGCAGAGTTGCCGCGTTTTTTGGCAGGACTTCAAGATGCAAGTCCAGGTACACAGTATAAGTTACTAGTAGATGATAATTATGAACGAGGAACCTGTACATTCAGGTCTGTATTTTGGGCGTTTCGTCCATGTATTGTTGGGTTTAAGAAGTGTAGGCCTGTGATTAGCATTGATGCAACCCACCTCTATGGAAAATATAAAGGAAAATTGATACTGGCCGCGTGGACTGGCCGCCCTTGCATGCCAAATCTCTTAAAATATTGGTGGGTTAATTTGGGTCTTGAAGACCGGTGGGCTATCGTGTTGCCACTGCAAGTCTTGTGGATTTGAGTTATTTGATTTTATTTTGAGTTTGGGTTGCAATTTGGATTTTGTGTTGATTAGGTAGTCTAATTTTGTGATGGGATGATCACAAAGGATGGGATGATCACAAATTTATATATATATATTGATGAAGTGTGACTTCGTCAGCCAATGAATGCAATCAGTGACGAACTGAAACCTCGTGAATGTCCTTTCCTGATGGATGGTCACCGGTGTGGTGCCTGCCACAACGTCTCCGATGCTAAAGTCAGTGTCTAGAATTATATTAGAGCAAAACAAACACACAGCGTCAATGTAAAAGAAATGTTCATACCTCTCTCGTTGGGGGATGAAGGATTTATATATGTTGTTGTAGATTTTAGCCGTTGGGTGATTTATGGTGCTTTAACTTCTCTCTGCGTAACGCCTGCTGGCATTATTAAGTGGCTTTAAGTCGGTCCCAACGGTCTGTTCGTCTGGATGTGTAACCGCCCCTTATCATTTACTGGCGGTAATGATGGAGGGGATACCATCGTCAATGACGTGTGTTCTCGTCACTACCGATCTTCCTCGTCATCGGCCTTACCTCTTGCAGGATCTACTTCGTCAGTCCCATCATATATATATATATATATTTGAATGCATTATCTTTTTTCGAATTAAGCAAAATGCTTCTACCCTTTTGTTTTTTTGGTAAAAAGAAAAAGGAAAAAGAAAAGATAAATCCTTTTCCTATACAAAACACGACTTTGAGTCTTGGCACTTGGATATGGATCCAAAACGACCTGTTTAATGTCGATGGGACCCACAAAGTGTATCAAATAACCGTTTCCTATGGATTATCTTTATTTATTTATTTTTTGTTTAAATAATTTTTTTATTAAAAAAAAACACTCTTGCATCAAAAAGCGTAAAATGTGGTGATATGCTTTGTGTGAGTTTATAAAAAGTAGCCAAAAAAGGGAGACACCAGGTTGTCCTTTTCTTTCCTTTCGTATTCTTTGCTTTGCTGGGTCTCGGAGTCGGACTCTCGGACCAATATTTAAAACGCGTAGACTCATACGTGGATGATCCAAAAATGCTCGGTCACTTTTTCTCTAGTGCAATGATCTTCCTCTGCAACCATGTGGACCCCGCACGCATTTACTTTTGACGTAAAATCAGAGTCTCTCTGTCTCTGAGCAACTGTTTTCTTGGGGATGGATCAAAGTTTCCACTGATTTGGTTTGTTTCTGGTTTCTATGGTTTCATAATAAAAAAGGTGTTGCAATTGCAAAAGCCTTGGGAATTGGTACCAAAGTTCCACACTTTTGGTTTGAATGGTTTTGCTTTTGCATGTCGTCTTGCACAGCCCGTTTCTCTGGTTGCATAAGTCTGGTGATGGATCGATTGCATCTCTGTCTAAGCCCAGTCCAACATATGAGTAGGAATGTGGTACTAATAACTATAATTGGGTCTCATGCTCTCCAAATAAGCCCATGTCCAATGGGGCTCAAATACATTTATCTTTTTAGTCCGAATAAAGATAAACACATTTCCATTAAAATAACTAATAAATAAATAATTGGACTATTGAGAAATGCTATATTACAATATTTTTACAACAAATCATAAATAACAGGTATTTATGAGTTGTTATTAGTTGTTAAAAAAGTAGTTTAAGTGGTATGTTTAAATTATAACTAATAATAATTTACCATTTATTATTTATTGTGAAAATATTATGAAAATGTTGTTGACATATCATTTCTCGAATATATAATACAGGCATGTTGACGTAGCACTTCCGAGGTTTTTTTGAGATAGTGGAACTCGATACTCAAGATAATGTAACGTCTGTTGGCTGCTACTACTAGTGTGTTTTCCATATATAATAAAACAATGTAATCAGTCTTCCTAATGTGTAAGTAAATTATACTATACAATATTTAAGACTAAATTGTAAATTACAATTTATTAAAATTTGAGATAGTTTTGATTTTGCCTCTTAAAGTTTCAAAGTTTGATTTACTCTTCTAATTTTATCTATTGTTTTTTATTGGGAGCCCTTATGTTCCATCCATGCATGTGCTAATGTGTTTGTTAAGTAACACATCCTCTAAAATGATGTAGTTTTAACACATTAAAACTACATCAATTTTGTTCATATTGGAAAGTATATAATTTTTTTCTTTCTAACTTTTTTTCACCTTTTATTTTCCCAAAAAAAATCTTTTTTTTTTTTTAGAAACAAACTTGTAAAAAGGAAAAATAAAAGAAAATATAAAAAAATCTGCTTGACAAACATTCAGTTCAAAGAAAATTATATCAACAATGATTCAATCTCATCCTAAAATAAAACTAAAATTTTTATCCCATATGATATTTTCTTTGCATCACCAATCATGGCCACCACAAAGCACCCACAGCCACTAGTCAAATTGTTTGCACTGAACCCTGAAACATACTTGTATCCATAGAGCATGAAACTCAAGAACCACAAAAATGTACAAGAAACTCATCGCCAATTGGCCTACTAGCCCATAAAAAACCCACCACCACCACCAAAGCCATATCACAAATCAACCACCGCCATGCTAAGCCTATGAGAGACCCATTCATAAAGCACAAATCAACTACAAAGCCAAATATAACCCGACCATGATTGAGTCATATGCAAACCAAAATTGCTGAGCCATGCACAAACTCAATCCATAATGGACTAGCCCCCAAACTCGAAACACTATGGTCAAAATGAAACCTTCGTCCACAAAGATAACCTAGTTCGTGACCAATGTGGAAACCTCATATTATCAATGCTACCACTGCAACAAATGTGTTTCCGTCAAAACCCATATGTGTCAAAATGAAACCTTCGTCCACAAAGATAACCTAGTTCGTGACCAATGTGGAAACCTCATATTATCAATGCTACCACTGCAACAAATGTGTTTCCGTCAAAACCCATATGTTATCTGCCACAAGTGCAAAAAAGAAAAAAAAAAAGACTTTGTTGAAATAATTTTGACCATTTTAACATTTGAAACTTGCATCAACGAGCTTAATTGGCAGCAGCTGATAAGTGTAATTTTTACATGATTTTTATTATCCTCTTATTTATTAAAATTGTTAGTTTTCCTTTATTTCTTTTGATTTGATTTGATTTTTTTTATTTATATTTATCTATTCATTTGTGCTTTGAAGGAATGAGAAGAGCAAGGAATCAAAGGAATTTTGTACAAAATCCAAGTCCAATTCGGATTAGGATTCCAGCCTGCACATTAGTTGGTATTTTCAGCATAACTTTGGGCTCAGATATCCAATCGAGATGATTCAGGTTGGGCTGGAAAGTTAACTTAAAGGGCTACAACTTTGTAGTTTACCAAAAGTCCGAATTCTGACGTTAAATGGGCCAAAATCATCGGTTAAGTGAAGCCTAAAAATCTAGGATTTTCTCCAAACGGGAATAGGATTCCTTGACCTATTTAAAGGCTCTTTAGGGTAAAAAGAAAAAAAAAAGGAGAGAAAACCTGAGAGGAAAAGGGGGCTGCCGCATTGAAGATTTTTCTTTTAGGAGTCTTTCTGAAGAGGAGGATCTGAGGGCAAAGGCGAGAGTTTCATGTCGATCAACCATCAGATGAAAGACATAAGTTTTATTTGTTTTCTTTTCAGTTTTATTATGAACTAAATTTTATTTTCTAGAGCGTTGATGTAGTCTAGCAATGAACACACAATTTATATTCTGAATTATTTTATTTTTAATATTTCCATGATTGAGTGTTTAATTCTTATTCTTAATGCTTACTATTTTTTACGAATTATGGTTTGATCAATTGAATTACAATGAGACCGAGAGGTGATTTGTTATTTTAGTTCTAGAATTAAACACCATTAGTTGAGCGAAAGTAGAGATG
>NW_027069531.1:0-69276 GCF_002906115.3 Quercus suber | reverse complement strand
CTGTTCCTCTTTCCCTTCTTCCAATTTCCCCAAAAAAAAAAAAAAAAACACCCCCTCTCTCTCTCTCTCTCTCTCTCTCTCTCCTTCCAATTAGCGATGCAACAAGGAGATTACGGCTCTGCTCCATATTACCAACAATACTCTCACTTTCCAAACCCGAACCCGAATCCGAACCCGAACCCGAACCCCTCCGATCCTCTCCCGAATCCTTACGCCTCCGCGCCGCCGTTTACCTCCACATACACCTCCTCCTCCTCCGCCGCCGATTACTCCGCTTATCCCTCCACATACCCTCCCTTTTCTCAAAATCCCGATCCCATCCCTGCCCCAATTCCTACTCCCACAGCTCCTTCATATAATACTTCGGCTTCACTCCCCAATTTGAACTCGCCTTCCTTCAATTCTCCGCCACAACAATCGTCTTTCCCTCCTTTCGATTCTCACGTGCCGTATCAACCGCCAAATCAGCCTCAACCACAACCACCACCGGCGCCCTATTATCCACCGTTCGATCACCATCAGGCGCCTCCTCCCAGCTATGCACCTCCACAAAACCCAATCCCTAACCCTAACCCTAACCCCAATCCAATGTACTCGGCGGCTCCGTACGGTCAGGTGAACTCTCCGGTCCCACCTGTGTACGACAATCCGGTGAAATTCGACCACGCCGGTGGGTATTTCGACGACAGGTACGGAGGGTTTGGTCGGAGCCGGTCCGATTTGGGGTCCGATCCGTATGGGAAGCGATCGGAGGAGTCTCCGCGCTACGATCCGATTCGCGACGACGGTGCGTATGCGTATGAAGGTGGCAAGGTGGAGCCGTACGGGGCTCGGGGCACCGCGCCGAAGTCTTCGACGTGGGCGCCCACGTTCGACGACTATGGGAGGTCGATCGGTTTCGGTTCCGGGAAGGATTCGACGGTGACTTCGAATTCGAGCAAGATCGTGAGGGCTGTCCCCAAGGCCGAAACTCAACAAGACGTGAAGAGTGGGGTCCAGAAGTTTCGGGTCAAGTTGCTGCCGGAGAGTCTTGGTCAGAACACCATGGATGTTCTCTGCCAGGTATAACTTTGATTTGTCCACAAAATGCGATTAGTCTTTTCTTGATTGTAAACTTTTATGCGTAACTACAATATTAATCAATTTCTTCGAGTACGATGGATTCAATTATTTTGATTTTTTCGGAGCTAGCAACTGCTTGAAGTTAGTAATGATAATTTCCTACTATTGATTAGCTGGTATCTTTGATTTGGATCAAGCATTAAGTTTTCCCCAATTACCCAATTAAATTCAATGGTATGGCTGCGTCAACCAATCTTTCCGTTGGAGAATTGAATTCAATGCACTTATGTGTTTAAATCAAACAAGGAACCTAAGGTACTTTACCTAAGTTGTAAAGGGTTAGGTCATATATTGTTGACTGTCTTTAGTTTAAGAAAAATAATGGAAATGCATCTATGGCGGTTTATTAGTTACAAGTCTTGTTCAGATAGTCCAAGCCTCGAGGTTAAAGTTGAACGGTGTTAAGATTTTAGCTTGTCTGACTCTTTACATTTTATTTTCGGCTGACTATGTTGATGTTGAAAGCATAAATTGATCATGATTTTCTCTTTCAGATTGGTTTGGATGGAATTCGCATGCTTGATCCCAGTACGAGTCGGACATTGAGAATATATCCTCTTGAGAACATTACAAGATGCGAGGTAAGTTGGTTGACTCTAGTTGAATTTCTTTGTCCGCTTCCAATCTTTGGCTATAGATTAAGTATATGTTATCTTCTCACTTAGGTTTCGGATTCATCAACGCTTGCAATTTGGTCCAAGAGCTCTGTGGACATTGAGCCTAGACGTATCAGATTGCAATCAAATAGTTACACCACCAATGCTCTTCTGGACACAGTGACTGCTGCAACTGTACAGGTTTGGGTCCTATTAGTAGTATTTCTTGTTTTTGTAATAGTAGTGATTTGTTTTATGCTTTTATGGTCATCTTTCATTTACCGATATACTTGCCACATATTCTTTGTACCTACTTGGTATTTCTAGAGGTTTGTCATTTGTTCGGATCAATAAATCCAAAAAAAGCAAGGCAGTGCACATTATTTTGGTAAACTCTTTAGGTTTTTGGGTTTGCCTTAATGGATTCATACGCAAGGCATATGAAAGGAATTCTCTTTTTCTTTCTCTATATATCTCCTTCTTTGTTTACATCTTTCAATTCTTAAGTTATACACAGACAAAGTGAGTTTGAATCCACAAGTCACAACTTTAACTTCCACTATATTCGTAGTTTAATTTCATCAACTGTAAGTGCACTTGAGTTTTTGTTTCTATACTTTGCAATCTTGGCTATACTTTTCGATAATGTTGGTAAAGGCATCAAGTGGACAGACTTCCAAGAGCCCAGGTGGAAAGCAAAATCATGTACTTGATTGAGTTTAAGTGAACATTTTTCAAATGTTAAAATAAAAAAGTCTCTTGTAGAAAAGTTCATAGCATTTGAATTAAGTTAACAAACTCAACTTAGTAATAAATGTTGCCAATTAGCTGAAATGGATAGTGCAATTGCACAAATTTTGGAAGTCAAAATTCTATGCGAGTTATTTCAATTCTTACTGGATGAAATTAAGATGAAATTAGAATTGGAGTTAATTCCAAGTTAGAAATTTGGTGAGATGCTCTAGAATATAAGGGTTTTTAGATTAAGTAGGACTAAAACAGAGTACATGTGTAAGTTTAGTAAAAATGTAAACAATGAAAGGGGCAGCAAGAGTTGATGGTCAATAGATATAGAAGAGCGAGAGCTTTCGATATCTTGGATCAATAATTCATAAAGATGGAGAGATTGAAGAGGATGTGAATTATAGGATAAGAGAGGGTGGATTTACTTATAAAAAAAAGAGAGTAGGGTGGATGAAGTGGAGAAGGCATTAGGAGTTCTGTGTGATTATAGAATACGCATTAGTAAAAATTTCATAAGATTGCCTTAAGACTAGCTATGCTTTATGTTATTAAATGTTGGGCTGTTAAGAAACAGCATATTTATAAAATGAGTGTAGCTAAAATGAGAATTTTAAAATGCATAAGTAGAAATAATGGAAAGACTATATTTTAAATGAGGAGAGCCACCTAAGGATAAGGGTGGTCAGATTGATGAAAAGATGAGGTAAAGTCTCTTGAGATGATTATCATAATTTTTTATAGAATTCTCTTGTGCTTTATTAAAATACATCACTTTGAGAGCTTGTGATAGCTATAATCAAAATGAAGTATGTGGTTCAATCAAAATATTTCCAAAGGAAAAGACCAAAAAACATAAGAATAGTAAAATTTTCTTGTTTCTCTTTTGATATGCAAACAAAGAAAATTGTTTGTGTAGTACAGTATCTTAGGAAGTGTCTTTGTATGATACATCAATGGTCCATATAATTTCCTCCAAGGTCTATTTTAATGATGAAAAAAACTGTGGCTAAATGTGCTTTGTGCTGCTTCATAAAGCACTAAAAATTCAATAAACTCTTTGTTTCGGCCAAACAATAGACCTTGGGGCTTTGATCTTTTGGGTTGAAGCACGCCTAAGCCTGCTTTTAACAACACTTAAATCTTTTAGGCATCTAGATGTTTTGTATTATGCTTGTTTTCTATATTCTGGATTTTCAGATCAAGGGTTTAAAGTGGCTGTCCTTTTAATTTCACCTTTCTAGTTTATGGAGATTGGGTTATTTTTCTGAATTTGCAAAGCCGGATTATCTACTTCTTGAATGATGAAATACATTTGAACTTGAAGTACTGAATTTGCAAAACATCTTACATTTAAAATACATTATTGTTAATATTATTTTATTATTTGATAGTTATAAAGGAGAGCAGACAATGCTACTGAGCTACACTACTCTTGGCACATTATCATATATCTATACTTGAGCAAATACAAATAAAGAATTAAAATTTAGTCATTTGTAAATATGATTGAGTGAAAAGGTGGAATTTCGGGAAGTGAAAGAATTGACTCGTGTTTAGTTCATTGCTTCTCTGTGTGTTTGGTGGGGTGGGGTGTACAAATTATTTTTGTAAATTGGCCTTCCCAAATGGATGCTGCACGTGAGATAGTTATGATGATAAATATCCTTGTACATAAACAAAATAAGCTAAAACCTTAAAAAAAAAAAAAAAAAAATCTCGTGGCAAAGGACACTTCATAAACCATATAAAGAAGCTCCTTTCCTTCAAGTTGAACGGTTTAGAATCAGTTTAATATTAGTGTTGGCCTATTCTTATGTGTGCACTTGCATTCATGCATGTGCAAATATATATTTTTTTTTTGATAAGTAAGAAAGAAGTATATTCAAGAAACTACCTCATGAAAACAACATAAGGCAGACAAGGGATAGAGGGAAGGAAACAAACATGAAAAACAACAAAACAAACAACAACCAACAAAAAACTAAGAACAAAGAAGAGAACTGAGGAACAAAGGGAGAGAATCACTAGAGGTGAGTCCCCAAGCCCTAGACCAATCAAAAAGAGAGCCACTAAAGAAAGCTAGCCACCAATGATGAGCTACAAAAAAAGACCCTTGCACTTGAATTCTCATGTTTGTATGTTTTTGTTCCAATTCTCAAAGGTTGTTCTTGTAAAATTTGATGATTGTTAGTGATTCATGATTTTCTCCTCTGTCAAAATGCAGATCAAGGAGATGGGTGGAAGAAGCAGGCCTGCTGATTCCTTCAAGACAAATGAACAGCCTATGGATAAGAAGAAAGGTTTTGGAGATTGGATGAACATAATAAAGCCTGGCAATGAGGAGAAAGATCATTGGGTAACATAAATACTAATAATAATTTTTTTTCCCATGCGTTGCGTTCGTTTCTGCATAAAACCTTATGACATCTGCATATATACATTCTACACAAGAATTTTCGTTGGTGGGTAATTAATTGCTCTTTTGTAAGAATATTTAGTATGTGTTTGTAAACCATGACTACAAGTAATAATTTGTTTCTCTCTACATTTTTTTTTTCTTTGGAAAAAAATTATGCCATAATTGACAGGGCCTAGTAGTTACTCTAAAGTATGTTATGTTAATTAAGAGTATGTATGATGAAGCTATAACTAGTGTGAGAATGCTGTAACTAGTATGAGAACAAGTGAAGGCATCATGCGTAGGTTTCTAGGTCTGCATCAACTATCATCATTAAGTCTATATCTCTTTGCACTAGTGATGGATAAATTCACTAAATTGATTCAAAAGGAAGTCCATTGGTTTTTTGTTTTTGTTGATGATATAGGTTTTAGTGGATGAAACAAGAACTGGAGTTAAAGTTTAATTAGAAATTTGGCGACACGCTTTAGAATCTAAAGGCTTTCGATTATGTTGGACTAAAACAAAGTATATGGAATGTAAGTTTAGTACAAGTAAAAATATAGATGGTGGTAAGACTCTATAGTCAGGTGATAACAAAGAGCAAGAGGTTTGATACTTCGGATCAATAATTTATAAAAATTGAGAGATTGAAGAGGATGTGGAGCATAGGATAAGATGAGGAGAGTTTCTGAAGATGGTTTGGTTATGTTTAGAGGAGAGTGACTGATGCATTGGTAAGAAAGAGTGAGTTAATTCAAGTCAAGGAAATGAAAAAGGGTAGAGAAGACAAAAAATGACTTTAGTAGTACTGGAGTAGTAGTAAAAAAAACATGTCAATTAAGGAAGTGACAAAGATTATGAATTTGGATAGAATAGAATAGAGGAAAGGAATACATGTGGCCTATAATTTTTTGATGATCCATAGTTGACCCTAAAAATTTTGGCACCAAGGCTTTGTTGTAGTAGTTATTGTTTCTTTTACATTCTTAGACCCAGGAGCCTTGCTCTCTCTCTCTCTCTCTCTGCCTATGGTTTCTTTTACATACTCATTGACCATGTTATGTGTATGTAGAAAGAAGTCATTCTATCAGTTCTATTTACTTTTTGGCATGCAAATTCATGGAGTTCTTAGTTATGTCCCTTTTATCAATTGTTTCCCATTAGGTCCCCGATGAAGCAGTTTCAAAGTGTACAGGATGTGGGACAGATTTTAGTGCTTTTGTGCGCAAGGTACATATTTTTCTTGATTTGTATAACAAATTTCTCCTTGTGCTTGTATCTTGGTTGGCCTTATGGTTTCCCCTCGTTTTCAGCATCACTGCAGGAACTGTGGAGATATTTTCTGTGACAAGTGTACCCATGGTAGAATTGCTTTAACTGCTGATGAGAATGCTCAACCAGTAAGAGTTTGTGACCGATGCATGGTATGTGCTCTCAATTTACGTCTAGCAAAAGAGAAGTGCTATTTGTTTGATTATGTATTTGTTTATTTTTTAAAATAAGTTTTCTTATTCTTACCTCCACTTTTCTAATGATAGAAATTTGTTTAGACGTTCCTACTTTCATTGCCAATCAGGTAGTCCTAAAGCATTCCTAGGATGGTAGTATGGCCTACTAAAGAATCCAAAGTGATTGTATTTATCACTTGTGTGAAGAAAATATCAGTATTAGCAGGGAATGATGTAGTTATTATTGTTTGCTAGTGTTTGTGATGTTCAGGACATACATTAATCAGCTTCCTGTGAAGTTGTTGGAGAAGGTATGTCGGAGGATCTATGTTCCTTGTCTTTCTGTTTTGGGGCAGGGGTTGGAATTTTTTTTTCCACATCTGAGAAATGATGGGTAAGGTAACGAATGGTTAGTGTAATCGATATAATTCTATTTCTTACTAGTAGTATATATTAGGGCAGCGTTCAATGCAGTTCGGTCAGCTTGGGGATTTTTTTTTTCCGGACCACATCAGTTGGTTTTGGCCTTTGGGGACATGGCACTGAGACTGACCGCACACACTGGGCCCTGCACCAAACTGGTTTGGGTTGTTCTGGTTGAATTCGGTTGTGATTTCGATTTGGGCTTTTATCACATGGTATGGCATTGATTACTGATTTATGAAACCAAATAATTGAGAAACCCCAAATCTCATAGCAAATCGCATATAAAAACAGAGAGTTGTGGTTGTTGATACAGAGAGAGAGAGAGAGAGAGAGAGAGAGAGAGGCCTTACCCATGAGGCTTAGGCATGGGGTTGCCAGTGGCAGGATGACGAGGAGTGGTGGTATCTTTGGGGTTTGAGGGACTGAGAGGAGTGGCGGCCATAGTTTTGAAGAGAGACTGAATGAATGAAATGTTAGGGTATGTGTTTTTTTAATTGTTTAAGTTTTTTGATAGGTTTGGTTTGGTGTTTGTTTTGTTTTTTTGTTTTTTGTTTTTTTTTTTTTTAAATTATTTATTTATTTATTTATTTATTTATTTTTTATGGTGAGGAAGATTACATTTCCTAAGGCACACCTCTCTGAATATATATATATATATATATGCTACTTCGTTTGATTTAATTGTTTTTTGATTCTTTTTCCCTCTCATTTCTTTTTTTATTTCGTTCCATCATTCCTTAAGTTCCATAGGTTTGATCCTGTAGAATCTGGCCCATTTTCTCTTTGACTGAAAGGAATGAAATAAATAAGATTTCTTTTTCAGGTAAAATAAGAACAGCCCCCACATTCAAAGCCCCCTTTTCACCATAGTGTGTGTATATATATATATATATCATTTGGTTGGTTTCAGTGCAATTTGGTTTAAATTTTTTTAAAACCGCAACTGCAATTCTTGGTTTCTTGACTGGGAAGAAAACCAGTCAATTTGGTCTGGTTTGGGTGTTTTTGGTTGATTCATTTGGTTCACTGGTTTTTTCTACAACCCTAGTATACACATGCATTAAAATTCATATGTAAATTAGGCAATGGCCTATAGGCCAATTGGCATCTGGATCTCATTAATATCTTTGAAACTTGAACCTTTATTTCTTTAAGGCTTTGTTTGGTATAGGAATGATAGAGAAGAGGGAAAAAAAAGAAAAAAGAATGGAGAAAAATAAATGAAGAGATTAATATTTTCTATCATAGTAAGTGTTTTAGGAGTGATTGAAAAGTGGGGAGAGAAAAGAAAGGGTCATTTTTTTGGCTGAGAGAAAAGAAAGGGTCTTGTATTAATTTCAATTGTATCCTTGTATTGAATTATTGTTGATAAATTTGAGGGGTAAAATTGTCAAATCACCTATGCAATACATTTTTCTTCTCTTTTCCTCTCATTTCAGGAAGATTAAAAATGATGGGTCTAGATTGAAAATTAAATAACACTCCTTTCCTTCTACTTTCTACTTTATCAACTAAGAGAAAATACGCCATTTTTCTGTTCACCTTCTTCCATCTTCTATGTCAGATGTACTAAAAGTTATGTGGTAGAAGTACACTGTGTATGCCCAGCTTTTTATCAAAATAAGAGTGGTAGATTATTAAAATAATTTAAAATAAATAATAAAATTTATTTTAAAATTCTCAAAACTTTAGGTAATAGATTTGAACAAAGTTTCTCTCTAAACTAGTTTGGAGAGAAACTCTACAATCTCATATATATATATATTTTTTTTATATTGAGTGAATTTGAAAATCTGACCGTTGGATTACATGTTTTTATTATATTCTTCATGCTTGTAAAATTTCAAAAAGATCAAATATTAATTGCTGTGTCATCAAACAAAAGTTAAAATTTCAAATTTTTGTGATTTAAAATTGTGTATAAAAAATAAATTTATTGATCAAATAGTAAATAACATCCGATTTGAACGAACTTTAATATGCATGTTAAGAACATAAGGAACATGAAATTTAACTGTTAGATTTTCAAAATTCACACAAAAAAAAGAAATATACAAGAAACTTTGTTCAATAGATTTTAAGTTGTAGTAGTATTATAAATTTGTTGAAACTTTATTAATAGAGTTTCACATATACTAAATTATCTTAATCATTTTAATATAATATAACGAACCACATGGTGAAAGCACATTATGTGTAACACTTGCATTGAATTAGATGATGTAAGCATGACATGTAAGATCGAACTTTTATTATATTACAAATTTTTAGCAAAGTGCTTTTCTTACACTCTTTGAAATCTTACTTTATGATGTGGAGTGTTTATGATTAATACTGATGTAACAGGCAGCCTCACCTTATCATATCATGAACAGACTTTTGTTTGTGGTTACAAACTTAGATACAAATTTAAAATTGGTTTAATGCCTATGAAAACAAAATTATGAACAGACTTTTTGTATTTTTATTGTTGTGGAGTTCTATATTTTTATTATTGAAACAAGTGGAGTTCTAATATTCCATCAGTCCTCTGGAGGTTTGGGCTCGGACTCCCTTTCAATGAAGGGAGAGCCTAACATGGAATATTTAAGGCTCCATTTGTTCTGATGAGAAACGTTTTTTGTATGTGTATCATTTTTCTATCTATCATTTTGTAGGCATTGGTTAACATAAAGGGTGGTTGATACTTTTCTTTCTTAGTGTTTGTTTGGCAAATATTATTTTTGCTAGCTTATTTTTGCTACTATTTATAGGTCCTGCTATACTTTTTGGTACTATTCATGGGTCTCACTGTACTATTTCAGCTAACTTTTACTTTTATCTATAGTATTTTCAATAAAAAATTTTCAGTTTCAGCAAAATAAACGGATCTCAAACGGACCCTTAATAAAAAATAAATAGAGAAATTTTATGTATGGTTCGAGTTTGCTGGTACAACCATTAAACAAGGACACTTTCTTGATACAGCCTCTTTAAATTCTTATATCTGGTGAAGCAAAGAAGTACAGAATAGGTTTACATTGCAGGGTTGTGAAGTAATTGTTACTCATGGCGCTGCTGTTTGATTTAAATATTTGATTGAACTTGTTTTGCTTTGTCTGCATGGATAGTGGTTCTTTTAGTCACTCTTTTTTCAACAAATAAAATTTTAACCTAAGGAGGGACATATTAGGGAAGAAACTTTATCTTATGAGACCGTTTCATTGAGTGCCCCTCCCACAATGTGGGTCCAACTAAATATGAGAAGGGCGCTCCAAGAGATGGTCTCAAGAGATACTTTCTTGCTAGGGACACAGTTGCACGTGTGTCTTTGTCTGGAGAATAAAAGAAACGTTTTTATTTCGGACAGAATCTAAACATGGGGCAGGCTTGACGTTGAAAAGTTCAAAAAAGAAAAGAAAAGGCAAGTCTGAAATTGAGGAGTTCGATGCATGATGGCCTACAAGGTGATGTGGCAAAGTTCAGAGGACTGGATCTTTTACCCAGCCATCAATCCTAGAAGGTGGCAGAGGAGGCCCAACTTCCCCTGCTTCTCCCTGTCATTATGTTGTGAGTCTTGAGGAAGGGATTTTTGTTTTTGTGCTGCAGTGAGGAAAGTGAGATGGGATTAAGGAATGGAGTAACAATGTAAGACTATTTAAAGAGTAATAGAGGACGGATCAGGCCAATTGGTTCCATAAATACTGGGCCTTTTTTGTTTTTAATCAAGGGCCTTTATTTAGAAGCACACAAAAATGCTGTGATATGGGTCCCCCCCCCCCCCTCCAAAAAAAAAAAAAATTCGAGATTTAAATGCATTTTAAACAAAATTTATCATAAGTTATACCCAAAGTATACAACATATATATTAATTGATTGTCATGTCCATGCTGTGGCCTAGTTCTTCAAGAATTGCCATTTCACCATGTCCATATCATATTGTGTCCTGTGTTCGTGTTTCTGCTTCTTAGGTTTTTCTAGTAGGCGGCCATTTTATGATGAGTTTGTGGCAATGACACATGTTCTAGTTATGAAATTACAGTGGTCTTGTGCTTTAGTAAGATCGTTTATTATCTTTTGCAGGCAGAAGTGACTCAGAGGCTGAGTAATGCAAAGGAAGCGGCTAGTAAACCTGCAGCGCTTCAGAGTCATGAGGATCTTGCCAAGAAGCTTCAGGTAAATAATGTTTTGCTATTATAGCCTTTGGTATTTTGTGCCTTGTTTTGTATTAAGTGGTCCTTAATAATTTATAATTATTTTAATCGAGTTAGATGATTTTGTTTTATTGGCTGTGCTTATATTATGAAGTTGGAGATGGATTTGTTTCTGTATGTTAATATGAATTCTCAAAAGTCAGGTAGATGCGGCATTAATTTTTATTTGTACGCATGTGGATCTGTGCATGTATTTGATTGCGATTGTTTTGATGTTAATTGTTTGTAACAGGAGGAGATGGAAAAGAATCGAAGGGCATCATCAGGTAATCTTCTGTTATAATCATCATCAATGTTATGATGTTAGCATTGGCTGGGAAATCTTGGAAAAAAGTCTTGGGTATTTATTGGGATGTGGACCAACCTGTCTTGGGATTAAATTAATGAGTCCAGTGAAACCCCTATTATGGGATTTGGGATTTGACCTATAAAGCACGGACATTTTATTTGGGGTGTCGTACCCGACTGGGACACATGCATATGTGACCCAGCCGTGTCAAAAAAAAAAAAAAATGCCGGACACGACTAGTACACAAGAACAAGAGGAATCAAATGCCCTTTCACAAAACAAAAAGAGCATTTATGCTCTAAAAAGTAATAGTGTATTTGAAAATTAATAAATATCTTATTCTTGGTTTATATTCTAATTTTTAAACATCATTATTAATCATGGATTTGCTTTATTATCCATTATTACTTTTAGTTTGATATATATTTAACATTATATGAAAAATAAATGCTTAATATATAGAAAATATAAATGTAAATAAAAATAATAATTATTTAATAGACTTGTCCTGCCCTAACCGTGTCCTATTTTTTTCAAAAATTGCCGTATTGTCGTGTTGTGTCATACCAGTACCTGTACCCATACCCATTGCTTCTGATGGTGGAAGTGTATGTCAACTTATCAAGTTAAAAAAAACCTTATTAAGTGCTCATTTTAATGGTCTGCTTTCAGTGTCCAAGTCTGATGGATCTGGGAGGCGGATGAAGGAAGTTGCCTGTCCTATATGCACTGTCCATTTGCAGGTCAGAATTCTTTCTTAACTAACCTTAGGAGAGTATGACACTTCATTATTATTAACTTTTTCTAATTCAGATTCCTGATGTTAGCGTAAGTTCTATGTGGATTGTTGCAGGTCCAAGTTCCCAGCTCGGGTTCTGAGACCATTGAGTGTGGGGTTTGCCAGCATCCATTCCTTGTGAGTGCCACTGACAATATGTGTCGAGAAAGTGCTTAAATTTCTGGAAACGATTTGGATTAGAATTGTTAATTAATTTTACTAATTGAGCTATGTTAATAATTTGGATTAGCATTTGTGTATTGTTTATCCTTTGTTTGGTTTTACACTTTGTTGACATGATGTCAGCTGTTTTTACTGCGGTAGTGTATATTCAGTTTTTTCTTGTAAGCTACGTCAAGTGGGTCGTCCATGGCCTCGTGTATGAACGCAACGGTTAAATCTTCATATGAATACATGTATTATATTATGTGCTTTATTCAATTGCAGATTCCTTTACTATCCATCCCCTTGGCGTTGTTGCACTAGGCTCCACCTACATGTGATTAGATAAATTGTTATTGAATTCATATTTTGAAAATTTTACGGTTGGATTACATGTTTAATATGTTCATAATATGTATATGCTGGCCAATATTCATGCAAATCGGATGGTATTTACCAATTTTATGCTTTTGTACTAGCCAAAAGGTGATGTTCACCATTTTTCTGCTACCATTGGCAATTTCACCTTAAGGGGACGAGGCAGACCTAGTTATATCTAGGTAGGATTGAAAACTTTAGCTGAAGGCTTGGACACCACCATTATTTTCATAACTTGTTAAGGTGTCAAGTTTTATTTGGAGCAACATTATTTTTTATCTGAGTTTATCACTTTTTATTAATACATATAGGGGAGATTTGAACCTATAATAGAATGTGTTAGTTAAGTAATAAGGATCTAGACCATCTGGGTTTTTACCACTGTTAACAATTGTGAAATTAGTTGCAGAAAATGTTGTTCCTACGCTTATTAGTTCATTTTAACCGTAATTGCATTATAATTGAGTTTATTGGCGGGGTTGGTTTGGAGAAAAAATATTGAGGTCAGGCAGTCCCAACTCCCAAGTAGTTTTTAATTCGGTCCTGGCTTTCTGTTTGGCGTATGCTGTTTACAAAATTACAAATGCTTCAACAAAGGGTTAGAAACTTAGAATAGAACCTATTAACTAGACATGTCTGGCATTTGCGTGGGAAGAGTGATCTGGAGAGTGGAGACTCTAGACATTGGACTTTGGAGGATTGCGCAAGGGCGGGCACTGAGAGCAAAGGGTTGTGTTACACAGTTATGGGGCATTTAGTTTGCCGTGATGTTACGTTACATTATAGTATTACATTATTCTAATTTTACATAATATAATTTAAATACAATTATACAATATTATATTGTTTAGGAAAATGATGAGATTAAGATAATGTGATATATTTTGTAATTTTAGATTATGTTAATGTTAAAAAAAATAAATAAACTAAAAACTTTAATATTACATCAATGACACATCATAGTGAACTAAACGCCCTCTTAGTGTGTTTAACTCAAAGTTATATATGCTTTTTAAATCTCGTAGAGATTGGTCTCTAGATTTCCTGAATTCAAGGGTTTTATTTTTATTTTTATTTTTAAAATCAAGTGGCGCAATGCCTATATATCTGTTTGGTTTGGTTTGGAATGTAACAGGTTTCACATCTGTGGAGTTCACCTCCATGTAAGAGGAGGTACACGATCCTTGGTTTGAGTTTCATCCCTCTTCATTTTTAGTTTATTTTTTAAAAATGTTATCACTAATGGTTCTTGGATAGTAATGGCTATATCATATTCATACTGGCCTATGATGGACTTTGTTCAGAAAAAAAAAAAAACAAAAAAAGAATAGACTTTCGGGTTGACAATAGTCCTTCGCTCTTGCTTAATAGGCGATAGGGTAACATTGATATCCTCTATTTTTAATAGATTATTAAATGGCCTGATATGCACAGTAAAATGGACTCTTAGTTTTAATTTATTATTGTCAAAAAAATCTCATAATTCAATTGACATTTATCTTACTATTTATAACGAAGACATACATGATTCAAATACGAGAGGTCCCTTGAATCCACAAGGTGATAGAGTTCTAGAACCCACCACAGAAAAATAGACAAAGTTTGTGTTTTTATAAATCTGAAAACTGAATGGCCCTGGAGGCTACAATATGTTTAAATAGTGAATGAAACTCTAGGGCGGTTATGGGAATGCCTAGAAACCTTAATCCGTGCTAATCATGTAATTAGGTGGCAAAATAGTTATTTTTGTCAAAAATAGCAAAATTTAGATAATTGTAAAAATTTGAAAATATTGTCTCTAAGAGAGATGTCCTAAATAGACGGGACTTTATTATAACTTTTAAACTAAAAGTTATTAAGGAAAAACAAATATTACTATAAATGGCAAAAACATTGTTTTTGAAGCCTTAACGAAGAAATTTGCCAAAATTTAGGCGACACTCAAGGTTTCGAGTTTGGATCAGAATGCTGTTTCCTTTTAACTTGCCAAATTTTATGCAATTCTGACATCCTCGCCTTGATAGCCTATTGGCACCCCTTGATCTTGCGCTGTGACTTCCGGCGCCTTTGCTGCTCCAAAAAAGTCTTTGTTCTCTGTTCTACATAAATTTTAGTTTATTGTTTGGGAAAAGTTAACTGGTGCCTAAAGACATTGGTTTAAGATATATTTTAAAAAAAAAAATTTATGGAAAAAAATTAATTTTTTAACAGTTTTTTATACTTCTTGTAAAAACAGAGTCATAACTTTCCTATAATAATTTATCAACCATCACTCTAAATATAAACTTTTTCTTCCCCCCCCCCCCTCCCCAAAAAAAATCCCTCTATATAAAGTATACATTCAGTTATTTATTTATTTTTATACATGGTAATGAAGCCAAAAATTGACCTCATCAGTATGCTTCTTGTCAATGTCGATGGACGAGCTCCGGTACCTGTTGTCAAGAAAAGAAAAGCAAGGGAGGTTTCACTAGCGTGGTGCTAGTTAAGAATACTCTGATGCTAAAGTCAGCTAAACGGCTCTCAAAGAATTCTCTCACAAGTGTATATCAAGTTTTTCATATATCTTTATATGAGTTTCATTCCCTTTTTATAGTTTGCTTTGGGTTGGTGTAGTTATATTTTTTAATGCTCCTTTGAGCGTTGAAACGCAGCATTAATTGACAATGAAGATTCTATTTAAAGTGTATCGGATGACCATTGGGCCATCATTGCCTTTGTAACCGTTCCAGCGCACTTATTCCTTGTTAGCTATCTTGATGGCATTCATTTACGCCTTCAATGAATGTAGGCCTGTCTTGTCTATATGGATGTGGTCTTGCCCCTATGCTCATTCTCAACTTGGATGTGGCTGTGGTTGTTTTTAAGTTAGACGACCTCTACTTGATACTCGTCAGTTGCCCCTCAATTCCTTGGTCGTCAAGAATTTGGATGATCTTGGGAATGTGATCAGATGTGACGATTTGTATCTTCTCGGTTCCTGAAATCTGGCTCTCGTCTTAAATGCGTAACGACTACTCTACCGGAAACGAACACGTGTTGGTCTTCTATTCATGGTGTGTGTGAGACTTCCTTGATTTTGACGTGCCTTAATTCCAAGTTTTCCTTTGAGAGAAAACCATTCCTCTTCCTCTGCCCTATTTGGCCTAAACTTTAGAGTGTTAAGAAATCTTCTTACTTCAAAATTTCCTGGTAAGGCCTCTTTTCCCTATGCTTTAATGGTTGGTTTTGAATTCCTTAGTCAAGAGTGCCCCTTGGTTTCGTTTTTCTTTGCTAGGTTGGGGGTTTTCTAAGAATATTCTTAGGGTCGACGTCCCTAAGTAAGCTTGTTTATGTCTCATTTTTTGGCCCCTTAGGCCTATTTTGCTTTCTCTCTACCCTCTAATATGTCAATCTTTGATAAAACACCATTCAGAGATGACCATTATTGAGTATAGGGTAGATGATGTTAGGTCCAGCGAGTTGGAGACTGCGTTGTCCTCCAATGCGGAATCTTTGAGTAAGGCAGTTGATACTGTTGCTTCAAAATTGCCTTCGTCTTCATCTTTACCCCCCTTGCATGCTCTTTCGGAGTCTTGTTCCTTGAAAGAGAGACATTTAAATGGTTTTAGGAAGAAGTTTCAATTTCCTAAGGGTACCTCTGTTAGATTACCTCGCCTGGGTGAGAAAGCTTGTAACTTTGCTCATGGAGATGTGTGTTTTTACGAGGCTGACTTTCTATGTGGCCTTCATTTCCTTGTCCATCTGTTCATTATGCAACTTCTGAACGAATTTCAGATCGCCCTCGGTTAACTTGTCCCTAATGCTTAGAGGACGATCATAAGTTGTATGTCTATCTGGATGTCTGCTTGTGATGGGGAGATGATATATTTGAATGAATTTATGTTTTTGTACCGTTTGAAAGCCTCTACCTACTATGGGTATTTTGAACTTTTACCCTGGGATAGGATATCTAGGATTGTTAGGGGTTTTCTTTCGTCCCTTCGTGATTGGAAATCACGATACTTTTTTATTTCTGGAACGGGTTGTGAAAATTTGTTTGGCGATTTCTGGGGGGAAGTCCTAAGATTACTACGAAAATGGAAAGTCCACGCACTTGGTGTGTATTTCCATTGTCTTCTTTTGTTTTTATTTCATATCGTGATTGTTCGTCTAATGATGTTTTCCTTCTGATTTTTTTTTTGCAACTCTTGATTGTCCTGACCTAGAAGATAGACATCACCATCGAGTTTGTGCTGCCCTTGCCTACGCCCGTGAAATTGAGGATTTTGACGACCTTGTTGATCCTCGTCATCTGTTTGATTGCTGCTTGGGCCTTGAGCCTTCAAAGTATGTTTTAGAGAAGATTTGCCGAGAGGAAAAGAGTAAGATTGTTTATCTATTAGCTTCGTCTGTACTTTGCCTAGCTGCCTGCTTGAAAATTACTCCCTTATTTATTTATTTTACTTAGCAGAAATGGCCACCAGATATTGCAAAGAGAAGTATGCTCGCATCAAGAATTTGAAAAATGAACCCTTGTCCAATTTGACTGCTGATTCGAATAAAAGGAAGTTGAGCAATGAGAAAGTTGAGACTATTGCTCTTCCGCTTGTTCATACTACCCTTTCTACTCCTACTCCATCTTTAGAAGTGACTGCCTTCACTCCTCTAACTACTCGTGTGAAAGGAAAAGGCAAGGTTGGGAGGAGCGTTTGGGACAACCTTGCTACTGCTATGGGCCGTGCTCATAACGTGATTACTAACGATGAACTCAAGGGTTTGTTGTCCATTCCCTCCCATGAGCTAGTTAGTCGTCATAACCATTAGTTGGTACAGGTATATGGTTTTCTTCCTTTTGCGTCCCTTTTGTATTTTTTTTGTACGATAAGTGTGCATGGCCTTTCCTTTCATTTGCTTGTTGCTATCAGGTTCTTAGGGAGTCATTGCGCATCACAACTGACTATCTGAACACAGAAGAGAAGGTTATGGTGGCTAACTCGAAGGTGGAGTCCGTCGAGGTGGAATGCTCCAAGTTGAGGAAAGATCTAATTGTTGCTATAAACAAAAGGAATGACGCGAATGAGAAAATAAAGGAGCTTACAGAGGCCTTGCGTGTAGAGAAAGTGCTTGTCGTTCAAAAGGATGAAGAAATTCAAGCTGCCCCTCTAAAGATTGACGCGAAGAGAGACAAAGTCGTCCAGAAGTTCAAGCAGTCAGATGAATTTTTAGATCTTTAGTTTATCCAGTACTTCAAGGGGTTTGAGCTCCTATGTCGGTGGATAATAAAGCACCACAGTTTGGCCGTGGACTTTTCTAGCTTGGATTTTGAGAAGATTGACACCGAGATCCTCACGGGCAAGGCTAAGGAGCTGGAAGAAACCGAAGTTGATGCCATGGAGAAAGACCCCTTTGGGAAAGAAGTTACTGAAGGAAAAGACGGTGACGAATCTGTTGTTCCCCCATCATAGTTTTCTCTTTTCTCTCTCTTTTTTTATTTATTTGGAAAACAATGGTTGCCCCCTTTGTTTTGGGGTTTTATCTTTCGACGAACAATAGTTGCCTTATTGTTTTGGGGCCTTAGTTTTTGCTTTATTGCCTCTTGGTTTTGAGGCTTTTATTTTGGACAAACTTTTTGCTACTAACTTGTAGCTTTACTCTCCAACTTGTGCGAATTAAACTTGTAGTTTTTTATCATTTAGATTGTGCTTTTTATCACTTAGTTTATAAGTTGGACTTGTCAGGTTTATTGGCAGAGTCTTCTATCTTCATGACTTAAACTTAAAAGTTTTTATCACTTGATTTGGATTCTAAGCTTCATCATTCATATTGACGGAGTTTTTTTCCTAGTGATTTAAACTTGATGTTGTTATCACTTGATTTGGATTTTTTAACTTCGTCATTCATATTAATGAAGCTTTTACCCTCATGATTTAAACTTAATGTTTTTATCATTTGATTTGGATTTTTAACCTCGTCATTCATATTGACGAAACATTTACCCTCTTGATTTAAACTTATTGTTTTTATCACTTGATTTGGATTTTTAACTTCATCATTCATATTGATGAACCTTTTACCCTCGTGATTTAAACTTAATGTTTTATCACTTGATTTGGATTTTTAACTTTGTCATTCATATTGACGAAGCTTTTATCCTTGTGGTTCAAACTTAGAGTTTTTATTACTTAGTTATGACTTAAACTCATCTGTGATGTTGACAAAGTTTTTATCATAATTGTTGTGCTTTGAACTTTTCTTCTCGATTGAAGGAGATTTTCACCGTGGAGTGTTTGCCATCTAATCATTTGAAAAGAAATAGTTCTGTAGACGTTTTGTTTGTTTTATTCATCCTTATTTATAAAAAAAGGGGTTACAAGGATAATACTTCACGAAAACACAAAAAGTGCTCAAATAAAGTATTGAGCATAAAACAAATGTATAAAAACAATGAAATTGAAATCCTACTTATCTGTGGGTGAATAAATGATATGTTCCAAATTCTGGAACTTATTAGTGCTGAAGGTTTGTTCCCTCATTAATAGTACTTTTTAAGGTGCTCTGCGTTTCAAGGATGAGGCAAAGGTTTCCCATTTGCATCCTCCAAGTAGTAGCTCCCTTTTCTTGAATAACAGATGACCTTGTATGGACCTTCCTGGTTGGAGCCTAGCTTCCTTTCGTTTGGATCTTTGGTGGCTTGTGAAACCTTTTGTAGAATCATATCTCCAGGATTGAGATGCTTCAGCTTTACCATATGATTATAGTACCTCATCATCCTTTCCTAATACAGGGCTATTCTCTGAGTCGAGTCATCTCTGACCTCGGGTAAGCAATCCAGAGCTAGCTTGAGGCTCTCATCATTGTTGGGTTCGTCATAACATGTTCTTCTGAGACTTGACACTCCAACTTCCACATGAATTACTGCTTTAGTCCCAAATGCTAGCTTGAAGGGTGTCTCGCCTGTTGGTGTCCTCACCGTCGTTCTGTAAGCCTTTAAAATTCCTGGAAGCTTGTTAGGCCATACTCCTTTTGCTCCCTCAAGTCGGGTTTTCATCAGTTTGAGCAAAGTCCGATTTGTAACTTCAGTTTGGTTGTTTGCTTGTGGATGTCTAAGGGAGGAATAGTGATTCCTTATCCCCAGCTCCTTGCAAAAATCTCTGAACTTGTGGCTGTCAAATTGTTGTCCATTGTCAGAGATGATGACTCGTGGAATCCCAAACTGACAGACGAGGTTTTTCCATATGAAGTGTTGTATTTTGGCCTTCGTTATAATTGCTAAAGGTTCTGCTTCCACCCACTTCGTGAAATAGTCAATAGCGACGACCAGAAACTTTACCTGCTTCTTACCAAGGGGTAGGGGGCCTAATATATCAATTCCCCATGTGGAGAATGGCCATGGTGATGTGACTTTAGTCAAGTGCTTTGCTAGGACATGCTGCACACTTCCAAACCGTTGGCACTTGTTGCATCTCTGAACGACCTGAGCTGCATCTTTTTGCATGGTTGGCCAAAAATATCCTACACGAACAACTTGCCCAACGAGTGACTGTGGTCCAAAGTGATTTCTGCAGACTTCTTCATGGATCTCTCTCAGTACATACTCAACATCTTTTGGATTGAGGCACTTTAAGTAGGGCTGTGAAAATCCCCTCTTGTAGAGCTCGTCGTTTAGGATTGTGAATTTGGACGACCTTACTTTGATTTTTCTGGCTTCCAAGGGATCTGCAGGGAGGTTACCATCCTTGATGTACGTGATTATTGGGTCCATCCAGCTTCCTCTAGATTGGATGTAATTCACGTCAAACCCCTCAATGTTTGGGAGGTGCTGCACTTCCATGTACAATCCAGGTCGTCCTTCATTTGTATACGATGAAGCTAGCCTAGCAACTTCATTCACTTCCGAGTTTTTCTCCCCTCATACCTGAGTGATCTTGACATCATCAAAGTTAGAAACTAACTGATTAGTTAGTGATAAGTACCTTTTCATCCTGTCCTTTTTGGCCTCGTACTTGTTGGTTATCTGCCCTACCACAAGCTTCGAATTAGAGTTTAGTTTTAAGTTTCTTACACCCAAGGCTTTTGCAATCCTCAAGCCTGTTAGGACAGCTTCATAATTTGCTTCGTTATTCGTTGCTGGGAACTGAAGCTGGACTCCATATCTGATGAGGACTTTCTCAGGGAATAAGAGAATCACTCCTACTCCACCCATGCCTGATGTTGACGACCCGTCTGTACGCACTATACAGTAATCTGATTTTGGATCTTGATCAACCATAATAAATTAGGCGATAAATTCCACCAATGCTTGGGCCTTGATCGCCATTCTAGGCCTATAATCAACGTCAAATTGACTTAATTCCACCGCCCATTGGACTGTTCTTCCTGCTATGTCTGGCCTACCCATCGCCTTTCGTAGAGGTTAGTCTGTCAGGACTAATATCATGTGTGCCTGAAAATAGGGGTGAAGCTTTCTTGACGCGATGATTAGTGCAAAGGCTAACTTTTCTATCCTTGCGTATCTTGCTTTTGCACCCTGGAAAGCTTGACTTGTATAATAAACTGGCTTTTGGATCTTGAGCTCTTCACAAATTAGTGCTGAGCTTACAGATGTTTGGGAGACAGCCAAATACAGGAATAAATCTTCCCTTTCAATGGATGGACTTAGGAGTGGAGGCTTGGACAGGTAATCCTTGCGGGCCTGGAAAGCTTCTTCCCATTCCTCTGTCCATTGGAAAGTCTGCTTCAATGTTTTAAAAAACGGGAGGCATTTATCTGTGGCTATAAAGACGAACCTGTTCATAGTTGTTACTCGTCCTGTCAGCCTTTGTACCTCCTTCACACTTCTTGGTGAGGTCATGTCTAATATGGCGCTGGTTTTCTTCGGGTTGGCCTCTATGCTCCATTGCAAAACCATGAACCCCAAAAACTTGCTTGATGAGACTCCAAATACACACTTCGCCGGGTTCAACCTCATCTAATACTTTCTCAATGCATCAAAAGTTTCTCTGAGGTTGTTTAGATGTAACTCTGCTTTCCTGCTTTTCACAAGCATGTTGTCCTAATAGACTTCCATATTTCATCCAATCTGTTTGCTAAACATTTGATTCACCAGCCTCTTATAAGTTGCCCCTACATTCTTCAGGCCAAACAGCATAACCCTGCAGTAGTACAACCCCTAGCTAGTAACAAAGGCTATTTTCTCTTGGTCCTCTTCGTTCATGCAGATTTGGTTGTATCTTGAAAATGCATCCATAAAGGTCAGCAGTTCATGGCTGGCTATTGAAGGCACTAGCTGATTGATCGTGGAGAGTGGAAAGCTATCCTTTGGGCAAGTATAATTGAGATCTATAAAGTCAACGCACATGCACCATATCTCGTTAGACTTCTTCACCATGATGACGTTGGCTAATCATTCAGGGTAGCAGACTTCCCTGATGAACCCGGCCGGTAGTCAAAAGCTTCTCTACCTTTTCCACAACAGCTTTGTTCCTCTCGGGAGCAAAAACTTGTCGCTTCTGCTGGGTGGGCTTTCTGGTGGGATTGGCATTCAACCTGTATTCTATTACTTTGTTGTCTATACCTAGCATGTCCTTATGAGTCCAGACAAAGATATCCAGATTCTGCTTTAGGAACTCCATGATCTTGTCCTTCAGGTTTGAGTCAAGTCCTGCTTCAACCTTTGTGACCTTAGTAGTGTCTCCCTCCATTAGGTTCACATCTTCCAGCTCTTGAGCAGGCTTCTTTGGTTCTTCTTTTACCACCCAAGCATGGTTTTCTCTGGAAGCTAACATCGCTTGGTAACACTCTCGAGCCAATGACTGATCCCCGCGTATTTCCCCTATCCTATGTGGGGTTGGAAACTTCACCTTGAGGTAGTAGGTTGAGGTTGCAGCCTTAAGCAGATTCAGTGTAGGTCGTCCCAGGATGACATTATAGGACGATGGACAATCGATGATAAAAAAATCGACCTGTTTTGTTACCTGGGTTGGATGCGTTCCTGCTGTGACTGATAATGAAATGATACCTTTTGGATAAATACGATCTCCACTGAAACTAACTAGCGGGGATTTGAAAGGTCTAAGCCATTTTGGGTCCAACCTCAACTGTTGGTAGGCCTTCATGTACATTATATCTGCGGAGCTCCCACTTTCTATCAATACTTTCCTTGTGTTAAAACCTTCAATTTTTAGCATAATGACTAATGGGTCATTGTGGGGTTGCTTAATTCCACTTGCATCCCGCTCAGAGAATGTGATGTCGTCACTCTTTGATTGTCGATACTTTGGAGATGGATGCTTGATGTAAATGCTATTGACATGCCTTTGATAAGTCTTCTTCAAAGACTTGTACGACCTTCCTGATATGGGTCCCCCTGTTATCTTTCGTATTTCACCTACTGCCTACTTTGGATGATCTTATCCATCATCCTTGGTATCGTTATGAGACTTGTTGTCAGCCTTTGCTTGGGGATGGTGGTCCCTTTTGATGAACTTTGGAGTTTTCCCTATTGAATCAATTCTTCTATCTGTTCTTTTAGATCACGACATTCGTCAGTGTAATGGCTGTGATCCTTGTGAAAACGACAGTACTTCTTTGGGTCACACTTCTTGGAGGACGTGCTTAATAGCTTAGGCCATTTCAAGCCTGGCTCGTCCTTAATCTGCATCAGGATTTTGTCTGCGGGTATCACTAATGGGGTGAAGTTCATCTTCTTCTTCGGGGTGTTAAAATTGCTCTTGTTGGCCTTAGGCTTCGAATATGTGTCTTTACGATCTTTCTTCTTACCTTGAGAATCACCAGGTTTTTTCTTCTTTCATTTTCCTTTAGCCCCTTCGCAGTAAGGGCATCCTCTCCATTCATGTACTTCTGAGCTTTGAACAGGAGATCCGTCATAGAGGTCGGTGGCGTCTTCCCCAACGAAAAGATGAGATCGGGGTTGTTGAGTCTAGCCTGGAAGGTCATTATTATCACTTGGTCATCAGCTTCGTCAATTTCCAGCACAACCTTGTTAAAACGTTTCACATAATCCTTTAGGCTTTCCCCTTCTTGCTACCTCACTGTTAGCAAGTAAAAGGTTGGCCTTTTGTGACGCTGCCCTCTAATGAAATGACGAACAAATGAGTCACTGAGCTGTTCAAAATTCGTTATTGAAGACGCTGGCAGCTTACTAAACCATACCCTAGCAGCCCCTCTGAGAGTGGTAGGGAAAGATCTACAGATAATTTTGTCTGGGGGTCTGTTGGAGGTTCAAGATAGTCTTGACGGCCCTTATTTGTGCCATCATAGAACTCCAGCTACGACAAACGAAACTTTGGAGGCAAGGGGCACTCTAAAACACTAGCCGTGAAAGGTGAATCCGTTCGTTTGAGCATGCCATTAAGGTTCATTGCCGTCTTCCCTTTCATGTCATTCTTCACTTCGTCAAGCTCCCTTTGTAAGCCCTTCATCATGTGATCGTTATCATGCATGGATTGCCCAATGTATTTTATTGTATCCTTTCCCTTGGTGTTTTTAGGGCTGCTAGCCTCCTCGTCATGTTTGCTATGGCTACATCGGTGATGCGAAACATTACTGCCCTCTGGACGGGCTCAACGCTTCAACTCTTCGTTCTGCTACATTAGCTCTTGTACATTTGCTGTCAAAGCTTGGATTTGTTGAACCATCACCACAAGATTTGTGGGTGGTGCTGGTGCAGAGTCCATCAAGCGATAAGAGCTTTATTGGTAGGAGCACGATGGCTTAAGAAAGAATCAACTCGTAAATAACAACGTTACTTACAGACGACGCCAAACTGATGAAGTTGAAAATTGACCTCATTAGTATGTTCCTTGTCAATGTTAATGGACGAGCTCCGATACCTGTTGTCAAGAAAAGAAAGGCAAGGGAGGTTTCACTGGCATGGTGCCAGTTGATGTTGGAAAATTTAGACCCTGGTTGATAGAATTAACAAGTTTTAAATCCAAGTTGTTAATTAGATTTATTATGAATAAACTTGTTAAAATAAACAAATATCAATATCATGTAGTAGAAAAATAAATAAGACAAGATATGATGATCCAGAAAAACTAATGAAACAAACTAGTTTCACAGTAAAAAACTTGAGGAGAAACCTTCTCGAAAAGCAATTCATTATAGTGAAGAGAAGTTTCAGATCTAGTACAAAACCTTTGTCTCTAGACTCTACAACTCCCGTAGATGAACTTACAGTAGAAACCTTCTACCGCTTTAGAACCTCTGAACTCTTCAATATATGAACGCCACCCTTTTTATTGTATGGATCCCAGTACGTGACTAACCAATGATGCACGGCTCCTAGTACGTGATTAACTCACCAACTTGAAGAAGATGTTGGTTGCAAAGTTCTTCGCTTCATCAACAATGAAGATCAAGAAGCACTTGGTTACAAAACCCTAAGGCGTAAAAACGCAGTAGCTTTTTTCAAAGAGAATAAAACATCGGTCACCTTTTGCATATGTTCTCCTTGTATTTTCTTATGTGACGACCTCTAAAATAAGCCTTATATAGGTTTAGAGTTGTGAGAAAAGAAACCCTACACAAATACATAAGCATGGGTCAAAAATCAGATCTGGAAATCTGAGTTTTGTAAAGCTTGATCGATCGAGAGGTGTCTAGACGCTATCTAGGGGACAGGAGCTTTCTCGATTGATCGACTAGCTATCGAGAGGTGTTGAGATTGTGATAAGAAATAGTTGAAGAGCTCAATAGATAGGCTAGCTGTTAAGAGGTGTCGAGCAGCTATCAAGCTTTAAAAAATCAACACTTCTTCACTTGTTTCTTGGACAGATTTGCATGGCTTCAATACTAGACTTGAACTCTTATTTCTTGAAGTATTAAATACATCTTAGATTTACCCAAATACAAGTGAAGTGCGTTTTGTCAAAGGATTAGCCAACTACATAAAATATTGACACATATTCCTAACATGATCCACACATGTCCTAACAGTTGAGAATACTCTGATGCTAAAGTTAGCTAAACGGCTCTCAAAAAATTCTCTCACAAGTGTATATCAAGTTTTCATATATCTTTACTTGAGTTCCATTCCCTTTTTATAGTTTGCTTTGGGTTGGTGTAGTTATGTTTGTTAATGCGCTTCTGAGCGTTTTTCTCCTAGAAGAAATGCAGCATTAATTGACAATGAAGATTCTATTTAAAGTGTACCGGATGACCGTTGGGCCATCATTGCCTTTGTAAGAGCATCCACACCAGTGGAGTTAAAAATTTAGCTATTTGGCACCACAAAAAGTTACTTTATTTACTTTACCTACTCACATGTTGCACCTGTGAATCTATTTTAGCTTTCAACACAATAAAATAATATCAATATCACAATAAAATAATATATCTACTATAATAACATAATATATTCACTACAATAAAATAATATATCTACTACAATAAACAACAATCACAACCACCGTAACTGCTACTGCTGTCACTACTGCTGCCACCACTGTCGCCGCTACTGACTTTTCCACCGCCACCCCCACCACTGCAATGATATTTTTTTACCACTTCAATTATTTTTTTGAGAAAATTTACTGCTTCAATTAAATATCCATTCTTTATTATTTTTTATTGTCTCTTTCCCTCTTTTCCTCTCTGTCTCTTTCTATTTCTCTGAACCAAGATGAACCAACAAATGATCAAACTTCCACTCTTTCTTCTCAACTCAGCAAACCCACTGCCACCTAAACCCCCACATCACAATCTAGCCATAGCCACCTCCAAATACCCACCTCCAAATCGTCGAGATCCACATCTCGGTCGAGTCGCACTGCGTGGTATGCGAGGAACAGTTCCAACTTGGATTCGAGGCTCGCAAAATCCTTGCCTGATTTGCCAGCATGAGTTGCCGAGCGAGCGAGAGTGAAGCCGAAATGAGAGCGAGGCTGAGATTGCGGTTGAGGCAGAGGAGACGGTGGGATTGACAATTTGGAGGTTATCGGGAGGTGGGTTTGTGAGTTGTACCATGGGTTTGTGATATTTCTCTTAACTCTAACAGATCTGCCATGGGTTTGTGTTTTGTGGTGGTTGTATGGAATTTGGACTGGCGTTGCTTCGATCTCTCTCTCTACTCTATCTTTGTGGGTTTGTGTTTTGTGTTTTGTGATGTGAGTTTGGTGGATCGGCGTTGTTGGTGGTCCGATCCGATGTTTTTTTGGTAGCTGGGTGTCTGATTCGGTGAGTTTTATATGGATTTTATAAGCACCATTGTCGGTGAGCTGGCTGGCGAAGCAGAGAGGAGATGAGGGATGCCAGAGAGAGAGAGAGAGAGAGAGAGAGAGAATATTATTTTAATGAGAGAAGAAAAAGAAGTTTAATAAAATATTATTATTATTTTTAGCTTCTTGTTACAGTGCATAGCTATCTGTGCACTGTAGTAAGAAGCTAAAATTTTTTACCTTTAGCTCTACTATTATAATGTAGATTTTTGTATTTTGATAAAATTAAAATAAGTATATAACTATTTAGCTTCATTGTTGTGAGTACTTTAACCGTGCCGTGCACTTATCCCTTATCAGCTGTCCTGACGACATTCATTTACACTTTCAATGAATGCAGGTCTGTCTCTTCTCTACGGATGGGGTATACAGATGGGGTCTTGCACCTAGGCTCTTTCTCGACTTAGATGTGACTCTGCCGTCTTCAAGTTAGACGACCTCTACTTGATGCTCGTCACGTGGCATAGAATTAAAAGAAGAGAGAGGCCGGAATTGGTAGATGAATAGCAGAGAAAGACCCTACGCCATCAAATAGCAGTTGTCTTTGTCAGCTTGAATGTGAACATTAATATATTGCTAAACTTTTAGGTGGGAGTTTGAAAGCAAAATAAATAGTTACTTACTATATATATATATATATTTCTTTTTTTTGAGAAACAGTTACTATTATATATGAATCTATGAAACGGACAGGAAATGCTTTAATCAAAGCCACGTGCGTAAGCTGTTGAGCCGTTGAGGTATGAGACAGTTCAACTGGAAGTGACGTACTGCTTACTTAGCTCATTCCGTTGCTTTTGTATATAACTATATATCAGTATTATTGTGTACAGTATACATAAATTTCATAATATTTTTAAATTAACATGTTAGTATAAAAAAAGAATTAAAAATTATTGCGTGTCTATGTGTGAGTTAACATATTAATATAAATTCTAATTTTTTTTTATTGTATTCCCAACCTTACTATACACACACACACGTGTGAGTGTGATGTACAACATTAAAAAATATAATATAATTTTTTTAATAGTATAAGGATAATAAAATACATAGTAAAATTAAAAGAACAAAGAAAGTTATTTTAAGTTACATGATGAATGAACATTATTGTGTAAATTGAATACAAATGATCTCCACTAATCATGGTATGCTATATGTTTGATTTTTTATTTTTTATTTTTCGCTTCAAACTTTGGTTATTTTATATAAGGAAGGTCAAATTAATACATGACAAATTGTAATTAGCTTAACATAAACTGAAACACAAAAAATGGGACAAAAAATTTATATTCGTGTATATTCAAGTTTTTATAGAAAACTAATGATTATGACATATTATTAACTATATATGTTAATCAAAGCTTTTTTATTTTTATTTTATTTATAAATTTTACTTTGCAATAGATTTTCATCTATAGTAAACTACATTAATATTTTTAATGTAATTATAATGAGTCATATGGTGAAATTATGTCTACCTTTTAATGCTTATATTGAATCAAATAGTGTAAGCATGACATGTACAACCCTATTTTTATTACTAAATAAAAATAAAAATACATTATTATTAATTTTTAAAAAAACTTTTGGTAGTAGAATTTTAATAGGGATATCATTTATTATTATTTTGAAAAGTTGGCTAATAAAATTTTAATTAAAGCAATAATGTTAATTATTTTAATGTATTGTAGTGTTTTATATTATAGAAGAAAAGTTGGGGGGGGGGGGGGTGGGGATGATTAATTAAAACAAAGGACGGTGATGTGATATGATATATATATATATATATAGAGAGAGAGTTTTAACTTATGGCGTCCGTTTTTGATGATGTCTCTTTATCATCAGATCAAGACACCAATCAGTTTTTAGTATAGGCGGAGATTGAACCCCAGAATTCTTATACAACCATCAGAGACTTTACCAGTTGAGCTAACTGGAACCCACATGATGTGATATGATATGGGAATCAGCTTATGTGATACATAATAATTAACCCGAAGTTGGTCTAGTGGGTTCACATAAGCTAATCCACTAGACCTAACTGTCACCCTTTGCTAGGTAACTCAAGGGATGAATCATTAGACTCCTTCAACCTTTTTCTAGAAGCACTCGTCTACAGGAGCAATTTTATTCTCAGAGTTTGTGGCCCTAGTTTGTCTCCTTCGATTGCCCGCCTGGCTATGGGATTGATTGCTGCCATTGGTGATAGCTCGAGGGATAGAGAGAGTACAATTCCCATCTGAGTTTACGAGATGCACTAAATCTGCCAACTCAGTCACCTTTGAAATCTTGCCCGAGGAATTAATGCAATTAGAATTACTATGAGGCACGAAGTTAGTACTGTTAGGTGTCGAATCATATTTCCTGATATCATGGCCAGTCTCGTGTAGCTTGAAAAGAAATAGATTTTCCCTAACCATCTCCCCCGAACTAACTTAATTTGAACCCTATAGACCAACTTGAACCCAATTACACGAGATGTTTAAGGATTAACTAAATTACACCTAATTAAGAATTAACCCTAAGAAGTTGGTCTAGCGGGTTCAAATTAAAACTTATAGCTAACATTTTGAGACCACCTTAAAGAGATTTGTAGTAATTTGCTTAGAACAATGGTGAGACTATATACACAATTAGGGGGCTACACACATAATCTGACCCTGCCCCATCTACTTCCATATCCCTAGTGAGTAGTCATGTGGTCTTTTCGTGGTAATTCCTAATAAAGATTGTTGTCCTATCACTTAATTATTTTGAATGGTGTGATGATAAGATTTTTTGGCACGATGCCAAGATGATAACTATAAATGAAGGTTATCGTGTTTGAGCGACTTATGCTGCAAATATTGATGGCAACGCAACGCTAAATTAACAAGCTGTAGAGATATATACGTGGACTGTGTTGTTATACCACCTGTAAGATAAAAGCTTAACTTCCAAGTTCTTTCTTTTGGTATACACACACACTTCTACATATATATATATATATATATATTCTTTGTCTTTCTGTCATAATTCCTTAAGTTCATAGGGCATGTAATTAATGATGTTTAACCATTTGATTTGATGTTAATTAATAACTCGATCGTGTTGCTTAAATCAACCAAAAAGATAAGCAACAATGCATTATGACTTGTGGGGCTTCATGCTTATACAAACTTTACATTGTGGAAATAAAAAACTATGCCTTTTTTTATTTGTTGTCAAGTCATCCTACAATACTCAATACTATAATCTATAATATCATATGTTTGAAAAATACTATGCTTTTACACGCTTAAATATCACCTTTTTTTTTTCAAAATATATGTAAATAAAATTGAAAATTCATTTCAAGAAAAAAAAAAAAAAAAAAAAAAACCATGCAGCATGAAACCAACTTAATATCGTGCCCAAATTCTCACTAGTCTTCCAAAGTTTCAACTTTAGAGTTCAGATTTATGGATAAATAACACACGCCCTATTACATACAAAGCGTAAAATACTTTTAAACCGAAATGAAATCGTGACACTACCCCCTTGGACTTATTGTTCAACCATATATATATGCCCTTTACAGACACGCGTGGACCCGTTTCTTATAATTTCTACAAGCGTCAAATAGTGCATAAAAGAGACTAGCTAACTAGCTAGCTAGCATTCAGAATTACCAGCTGTTAATTTTCACGGGACAAAGTTTTGATCCACTTTCAATAATTGCGCTCACTAAATATATAGTACCAATTGCGTTCCTCTTTTATTTATTTGAAAAGTTGCTCACCAAACATTCTACTTTTCCATAAATTAAAAAAAAAATTCTACTTTTCTAGAGCAATTCATTCTTCTTTTTGGTTCATCTTTTATTTATTTACCAAACATTCTACTTTTCCATAAAAAAAAAGAAAAAAAAAGAAAAAAAGAAAAGAAAAGAAGCTTTCTAGAGCAATTCATGTAAATACATCTCTATCTGGTTTTTATTACTTTCCAATAATATTTCATAATTTTATTTAAAAGTGTTATATCTATAATATTTTCACAACATTTACATAATATATTATAGATAATAAATTATTATTAGTTTTAATTTGAATTCATAATTTAAATTAATTTTTTATCTACCCATAATAGATAATAACAACTTACCATTTAATATTTATTGTAAAAATATTGTAGATGTATCTTTTATTTTTTTTTATGATATTAAAGGTGGTAGCTAACTAAACGTAAATTGTCTTGTTCATTTCGTTTGGAGAAGGTTTGATGTGTTTGAAAAGCAGGCAAAAATTTGGGAGGTACTTTTTACATAACGAAAAAAAGAAAGGGTGATTAATAGGCTACCGACGAATCTTATGAGCAAAAATTAAACAAACAAGAATTCTAATAAACTTAAATAATAGTAACCAATACGCTTGCCTCTAACATATATTTGGTCAATATTATTTTAATTTAATGACCATTATGGTCCCCATTGCAACTCGATAATTTGGTATTAATAATTGTCAAGTCGATAGAGTTGATTATAGATGATAAGAATGAACTTATCAGTGATGTTCGTCGGACGGAGCTAATCCCTTCCACTTGTCTCCTATACACACCGGTGTGGTGCCTGCCACAGCGCCTCCGATGCCAAAGTTAGAATATTGAATTTTCTTTGTAGGAAAAGTAGAATGAACCAAGAATGAGTAAAATAAGCAATCTCTATATCTTCCCTCTTTCGTGGGAGTGTATGGGCTTTATATCTACCCTCATCGTTTCTAGCCGTTGGAGGAGTTATGGAGGTCTTAATGCTCCATTGAGTAACGCCTCAAATCTGAGTAATGAGGCATCAATGTCTTCAAACGGTTTGCACAGCTGGAAGTGTAGCTGTTCAGTTGACTGCATTAAAGGGACTGAATATCCTCGTCAGTACCGTGATCTACTGCAATGCTCGTCCTGTGCATTTTTTCGTCCGTACCAGGACGATCATTCTCATAGATGGATTCGTCAATGATTATTTACCTCGTCAATAGAGTCATTAATATAGAAAATAGGGTTGCTAGCTACTAGCTATGTTTGGTGGAGGATCCCTTGCCACTATTGCATTAAATCCTCGTTTTTCAAATTTCAGCTAAGAATAGAAATTGAAAATAGATTACAGGAGGTGCTACTGAGTACTGATGGCTCATTTTAAGATTTCCATTCATGACGAAACTGGTCCCATAATACATCAGTTACATATATATATATATATATTTTTTTTTTTTTATATAGAAAGATTGTTTCTCTAGAAGACTAGAACGGCCACGGGTGACGTTATTATTATTTTTTGTATTTGAGAAAAAAACTAAGCATATTGGTGCATGATATATATATATATATATTAATGGGAAATATTTGTTTTACTCACGCAAAATTTATACTAAAATCAATTTAAAAATTACACTAAAATCGATATTGTATATTATTATTATGTTTGTGTCCCGATACTCTGTAAAGTATGCCTTAATATAAGTAACTGGAATGTGAATTTTTTACAGTGTCGATCTCCCTATACTCTCTAAAATACCCTAACATATAAGTAACATTAATCCTACCAAAAACATTATGAAATGAGTACAAATAAAAAAGAAGTTAATTTTAATAAAATAAAAAATCAAAACTATTTAAAATGAGGTTAAACTTAACAGCATTTTATTAAAAATTAGCATACTATTTTTATTCAGAGTTAACAAATTGCAGTTATTTGTCCCCCCAAAAAAAAACTAATTGCTGTTGTAGGGTTAGGATTTATGGCCCAAGCTCAAAATAATGAATTTGTAGAGAATGGGTGAAAGAGCTAGGTTGATTATGGAATCGACAACAATTAATCATAACCCCCAAGCATAAACCAGCATGAATTTACATGTAAAGAATTGATGTTCGAAGAGGCATATTATTGATTATGTGGTGAATACAGATCTTAGGGTTACAGTAAAGCCTTTTTTTTTTCTTCTCTTTCGTTCCCCTTCCCCCTTTCTCAGGAGCTTATTTCCTTTATATAACCTCCTTTCCCATCATCCCCATCGTCCACTTATTCTTCATCTGTTACCCTACTTAAGTATATGTCACGTCAAGTATCTCCTCTGGCTCTCTGTAAGTGGCGGTAGGTGAGGCTACACTGTTCAGAGGTCTTCTCCACATAAATGCGGCCAGAGAAGTTGCTGCAGTGCCTTAAATGCGGTGGTAGCAGCTTTTCCTTTAGATATTTCCTCATTCTTATCTTCTCCAGACATACCCAGAGCTTATCTTGATCATTGGAGTAGCTAGGAAAATCATTCGGACCTTCCATATGTTTGATCAATCAATACTATTCGCGTCCGAGGAATAAAATCTCCTCGGACGGAAGGCGGCCTCCTCAAACGGCAACCATCCTTCTTTCTGGGGATCCTTCTTCCAGATGGGCCTCACCCTTACCATCTCATTCTCTTCGGACGCACAGTAATCCTCACATGGGGCTCTAGGCCCACTATGTTAGATTGGGCATTTTTCCCCCACAACTGTTATAAGAGATTTCTCCTCCATGATTTAGTTGCAGTCTATTAAACATATATCCCTATTTTTTTTTTTTTTGTATTTAACAAGTTTATATTTTTGAAGTAACGTAATCTTTATATGTTACAGTCCTTATCATGTAAATTCATTTATATTTATAAAAATATAATACAAAATACTTACTACTTACTACATCAAACACACTTTTGTTCCAATTAGGTCGAACCTCAATTTTCTAAAAACTAGCACACTATCTTTAAAGTAGTTATCATCTTCTTGAATTATCATCTTGTATTGCAAACTTAACTAATTCACTTCATTGTTTTTTTTTTTTTTTTTTTTTGGGTGCCGTTTTGATTTTACCCCCCACTCCCTTTTCAAACTTTAAACCATATTTGATATTTCTATTTTTAAGAAAGAAGAGAAAATTTTTTATCCTCAAACTTCAAACCGTATTTGAAAATTTTTAATTACTTTCTTAATTTTTTTCGAATGATAAAAAATTTTATAATCCAATTGGTTGACACTTTTAATATTTTTAATGAAAATAATTACGAGTCAAATCATTTTTACCTCAACCATCAAATTATTAAAAAAATATGAAAAAATTTCATGATTGTAATAAAGTGGGCAGAGGAGCTAACATTAACTATATTGTTTATTACATTCACACACACACAAAAAAAAAAAATATATATATATATATATATTGTTTATTACAGAGTCATATAACATAAATTCTTGTACAATTTACAGCTAGATCAGCATATTTCTTGTGTGTGCGCATTAAATGACGTAGCGGTTCTATAATTTTTATAATATATATACACAAAGGGTCCAACCCAAATGAGACAAATACAAATCAACACTTTTTGTGTCACCTTAGTAGCCAAAAGGCAAGGATTCATCTAGCCAAAAAAAATGCAGTTCCTCTTTAGTTTGTCTTCTTTTTCTTCTTCGGCTATAGTATTGTTTAGTCTCATTGCCTTTGTTCTTTTCTGCAACACCAATGCTGTTATAAGGCTACCACAAAATATTTCGGTGCCTGCAGTTATTGCTTTTGGAGATTCAATCGTGGATACAGGCAATAACAACCATCTAAAAAGTGTAGTTAAGTGCAATTTCGCTCCGTATGGGAACGATTTTAGAGGCAAAGTTCCAACAGGTAGATTCGGCAATGGAAAGGTCCCAGCAGACCTAGTAGGTATATATCTCTCTCTCTTTCTCTCTCTCTCTCTCTCTTTGCATTTGTAGTGATCTTTTTTTACATTGGGGTTTGTTTGTTTTCCATCTCTATCATGTTATTTGACTTGAAAAATTCAAACTTAACATGGTCCTCGGTAAAATTAGAGTAATTTGACCCAAAGGAACAAGTAGAAAACCTTTACTCGCATGTAAATTTTTTCTTTTATTAGAGGTTTTAGTGTGTCATGGTAGTCAATTTTATACTATTGAAGAAAACTTTCTATTTTTATTCATTACTCTGCTTTAGATCTTAGTTCCACTTCTCAATAACCAATCAATGGTGTCATTTTTTGCAAGTGAGTGCATGAGTGATAGTTCTCGCTCTTCTACGTGCACTGCTTTCTCAGTTTGCCCTTAATCTTGGCAGAAGTTAGACGCAACTAGTTAGTCTAGTCTGCCCTTTTTTCTTTCTTTCCGTCTTTATGTTTTAGATGAGAGAGAGACAGAGATACAGAGAGAAAGAGAGGTGACTTTAAATTGGGTCAAGGCAAAAAGGTCGAAGAGAAATAAAAGAAATTCAGACCAAGTATTTTCATTCATTATTTGTGTAGTATATGTTGGATTCTCAAAAAAAAAAAAAAAAAAAAATTGTGGTCCATGTATTTTGACGATGTATTTTGACCATCTATTTTAGGGAAGTTTTTATGAAAAATTGAAAAATTTGTCAAAACAGTGAATTATTTTTTCATTTTTCTATAAAATGTTTTTTTAAAGTGAATTATTAATATATACCTTAAGGACACATATTAGTAAATCACTTTCCATAATTAAGATGATAACGTTTTAATACTAAAAAAACAAAGTACCTAAACTGAAAGCTGGTCTTGATGAGAGAGTATTACATGTTTCGGAAACATGCATCTTCTCTCTCACAAGAGGATGGGCCCCACACATGTGGGCTCATTCTCTTGTGAGAGAGAGGATGCATGTTTTCGAAATATAATGAATTTTCTCGGTCTTGACAATCCATTTGTCCCACAATCTGGCTTGCTTTAAATGCATTGTTTGGTAGTTGAGTAGCTGAGAGTTGAGACCCAGTGATGACAAGAGAGAGAGAGAGAGAGAGAGAGAGAGAGAGAGAGAGAGAGAGAGAGAGAGAGAGATAATGGCTCTCTTCATATATATATATATATATATATTTTTGCTAAATAAAAAAAGGGGTCTCTGGTGTGGGTTTATTGACCTCACGTCATATGATGGCAATGGGTGTGGGGCTCACCTTCTTGTGAGAGAGATGATGCATGTTTCCGAAACATAATGAATTTTCTCGGTTTTGACAATCCATTTGTCCCACAATCTGGCTTGCATGCATTGTTTGGTAGTTGAGTAGCTAAGAGTTGAGACCCAGTGATGATGAGAGAGAGAGAGAGAGAGAGAGAGGAATAGTGGCTCTCTTCATTTTTTTTTCTTTTGCTGAATAAAAAAAGGGGCCTTTGGTGTGGGCTTATTGATCTCACGTCATGTGATGGCAATGGGTAATACCACGTGTACCACATGGGTTTTACTAAGGCTATCGCTCGAACCGCTCCTTTTTGGGTGCAGAACGAGAACTCCTACCATCAAACTACAACCTCATGTCATGCTCTCTTCATATTCTTGCAATTTGCAGAGTGAGCATCAGATGAATCTATGATATGTACTCTTATAGTTATATATATCAACAAGGCCCAAATGAGTTTGTGCGAATTAGGGCTCGATGGGGATAATTAGGTTATTTTACTATATAAATAAATTGCACACAGTGGCGACTCTAGGATTATTTTCTAAGGGGATCAATAAGAAATATAAATTATACAAAATTTTAAATAAAAGATAAATTAAAAATATCGACATCACCAAAAAAAGAAAAAATTATTTAATATATTAAGTTTTACAATTGCCTTTTATGATGTTTCGTATTTTGAAATTGTTGCTTGATATCTTCATTATCAATCTTACTAGCTACATTTGTTTCAATGTATATAGTCATGCAATCATTCATCTACTAATTTTCCATTTGATTGATTTATCTAAAATTTCTTATGATCTAAATGAGTTTTTTCTAAGGTTTAAGATTAGCAAATTCTACTTTTGTTGTTGGGCTAATTAAAATTTTTTCCTAGATTTTAGATCAAATTAATTTGTTATTGAATTTTTTCCGTGTTTAAAAAGATCAAGATATTGTCAAGATGATTATATTTAAGTTTATTTCAATTGTGCTTAAGGTTAAGGCGTTCAGATTTTTATTTTAAATGTCAAAACAAGAAAAATAAAATAAAAAATATTATAATAATTTTTTTTTTTTGGGTTCAATTCAGGGGTTTCATTTGAACCCCCTGGCTCCAAGTGGAGCCGCCCCTGATTGCACACAACTTTTAAAAATTGTTATATAATTTCGCGGTGAAAGTAAGTTGGATTATAAATTGCATGGGAATTCTTGTTCTTTATAGGATTTATCCCCATCCACAATCTCCCACCTGAAGTTTTTGTAGAGAACCTGGATCTTGGTGATGGGGTTGGATCCTCTTTTGTTTGCTAATAATAATACATCATTCACTCAAGTGTTATAATATAACTGACATCTTTTAATATTTTTAACAAATACTTTATATAGGGTTTAAATTCTCTTATTGTTGTAACTATTGCATTTTTAATAAAAAGTACATATTAAAAAAAAAGAAGCAATAATACCACATGCATTTTAATATAGCTCTTTTTTGATAAACCATTTTAATATAGCTCTTAAAAGCACTAGCAACAATTATATATATATATATATTATTGTCTAAATTTGTTTCAACTTTTAGCTGAGGAATTGGGAATTAAAGAGCTTGTGCCAGCGTATTTAGATCCACACTTGCAACCTCAAGAGCTCAAGACAGGTGTATGTTTTGCTTCAGGTGGCTCAGGATATGATCCATTGACACCCAAAATAGTGGTATGCACATACAATTTTGTTACTTTCCTTTCGGATTTAAATTCTATAAGACTATTTATAATACTCACACATGCACCATCTATTTTTTTTTTCCACTTCAAACTTTTAAAAAATTAAGTAATATATAGATAGCTCCATATTGAAGATCACTGTAATCTATCCCTATTTACTTCAGTACTAAAAAAAATTATTACTTCTCTAAAAAAAATTTAAATAAAAAAGTACTACATCTTGATACCCTCCCAAATGCAAATATAGGAGGACTTGGGCTTTCTTTTTGGATGACCAGGATTCTTGCTTTGGGTCCAAACCAAAGAAAAGACCTTTTGGATTTGGGAATGTCTAAGTGAACCATAGAATATAATGATGATGCATCTGTTGGTGGTGGGCCAGTATGTCTTCTGTTTTTTTTGTTTTGTTTTGTTTTGTTTTTTTTTTTTTTTGGGCATAGTGGGCCAGCCGTCAGCATGGGTCTCTCCATTGTGTTAATATGTGGATTGTGGAGTGCCTATAAAATCAATAAAAAAGATGTAGAGTCCATTTAATTTTACTCAAACGAATCTAAGTGATTTATTTAAATACTATTACATATAGATAGTCTTATAAATAACATAAATTAATTGTACGAGATTAAGATAGTTAGTTAAACTTTATCTTTTACCTACATGCTTTGTGCCCACTATTCTTTCTCTTATTCCAATTTTTTTTTCTTTCCAAAAGTCGGTCTTATCTTTGGACGATCAATTGAGAATGTTCAAAGAGTACATAGGGAAGCTTAATGGAATTGTTGGAACGGAGAGGACAGAGTTCATCTTGGCCAATAGTTTTTATCTCGTGGTAGCAGGTAGTGACGACATTGCCAATACATATTTTGTTACTCATGCACGAGAATTGCAGTACGATATCCCTTCTTACACTGACCTTATGGTCAACTCTGCTTCCGAATTTTTAAATGTAAGTTTTCATCTCCTCAATTTAACGTCCATCACTCATTGGCTTTCTTTTTTTATGCTCATTATTGTTCCCAAACTCTAATTTTCCCCTACAAGAATAATGTAGCAAAGGGAGTAGTACTATCATTGGTGGGTTAAAAAGTGATTTCAATGATATTTTTAGATTATAAGTTAGAACCAGCTTATTACCTCGAATTTGTTATGAAAATATTGTAGATGTAACAATACTCTAATAACAACACTGATAGTCTCTATATCTCTTTGTAACTAATTGATGTGTCTTGTTATGTTTTTAAGCAAATATATGCGCTAGGGGCACGAAGGATTGCAGTATTCAGTGCACCGCCAATAGGATGTGTGCCATCACAGCGAACTCTGGCCGGAGGATTACATAGAGGGTGCGCAGATAAGTACAATGAAGCAGCAAAGATGTTCAACTCAAAACTTATTCCCAAGATAGACTCCCTTAACAGGAACCTGCCCAACAGTAGGATTGTCTATATTGATGTTTACAACGCTCTACTTGATGTCATTGAAAACCCTGAAAATTATGGTAAATCATTAATATTATTACTACTATTATATAACCATTACCATTACTATGTTTCATCAATGTACCTTTCCTATCGTCTTGATCATAATTTCTGATTTCTTCTTGTTTTTTTAATATGTAATGCAGGCTTCCATGTTGTGGAAAAAGGGTGCTGTGGTACAGGGGATATAGAGGTAGCTATACTGTGTAACCCAGCATCTCCCATTTGCAAAAATGCGTCTGATCATGTATTTTGGGATAGTTATCATCCCACTGAAGCAGCCTACAAAGCCCTTATATCTCCACTCCTCCAAAGGTACCTCAGTCGCTTCTACTGAGGCAACCAACATAGCCAAAGTTTCTTCAAGTCGAATTGCACCACGTACTCTTATTTATTTCAATTGGCTCGTCTAAGTCATATTCTCAAGTTCAATGGCGATTCCGGCTTTTCATTCATGATATATAAATATAAGTCAATTTAGAATTGGATTGTTTTCCCACTACTATTGTAACCATGGTTGGTCATGATTTCCACAATAAAACATTGTGGTACGTACGGTATTAGTTTCATACACGTGTTCGTACGGTATTAGTTTCTTACATGTGTGTTTCAATGAGTTGAAGTATGTAACATTATAGAACTATTTAAGTATTCTACAAATTTGGCTCCACTTATTACACATGCTATTGGCATTCCTTCAAAAGGACGTAAATTGATTCCTTTTTCTTTGCTATGTTGCTTCAAACACTTGTCTAGAACAAAAGCAATGCCTTGGATTAATTATAATTGGTTATCATTGATTGCCACAGTTCGTTTAATACCACACGGCATCAAAGCAAAATTTCTCTTGCTAATATTCTTCTCAAGACAGAGCAAGGATTTTGGCTTTGTTTGAATTTGAGTAGTTTTATTTTTATTTTTATAAATGTTTTTTTTACTCCTCTTGCCTTTGATGACGCCCGTACAAGCGTAAAAAATCAAAGGCTAATTGACCACGTTTTTGGTTGCCTTATGACAAAAATCAAAGGCTAGTTGACCAAGTTTTTGGTTGTCTTATGAAGAAGAAGTATGTTTAATTTCAACTCTTGAATCAATCTAAGCCTTGTTTGGTCATAAGTTTTACAATATCCTTATCTTGATTTGTCATGTTTCTATTCCAGATCAGCGTAGATCTATTCAAGATATGGTATGAACCTAAATTGTATCAAGAATAGCCCCAAAGCACCTTGGTCAAGCCCATATAATTTTGTTACTGAGAACCCTTTGACATTGATTAGCCTCCTCTAAGGCGTACTTATACTGTCGATCCATTTTTCAGTTGGAGATCCAAAAATTTTGACTGATTTTAGTTTGTATCAGCTAGTATAGGTCTATAGTATGTAGGTTGGTAAACTATAAATAAAAAGTTAAAGTACTCGTGTGTTTTTATAGTCCAATTCAAATTCATAATTCATGCCTAGTCAACTTTAGATGAAGGAACTCACTATAATCTTGACACCAAACTTGGTAGCTAGTTATAAATTGATCGAGACTGTATCGACAGCCTCTCAATCGCTATTCTATTGATCAAGAATCACTGATCTTGATTCTTAATCAAGTCCATTAAGTCTTCAAATCCTTGTAATTTCAAGGATTTGAAGACTGTAATCTTGACACCAAACTTGGTAGCTAGTTAATTGATCAAGACTGTATCGACAGCCTCTCAATCGCTATTCTATTGATCAAGAATCACTGATCTTGATTCTTAATCAAGTCCATTAAGTCTTCAAATCCTTGTAATTGCAAGCCATATTTGCTAAAACATAAAAAGACTGCAATAGAGACGACTAAAATAAGTTTGGAGAGAACCGTGTTTGTACATATAGTGTTTTATGACTAAGTTCTCATTCACTATCAAATGAAATAAGATATAAAGATTAGTAATTAAAGTTGAAGACACTAAATTCAACATATAAGTGCTGTTATAAAAAGCTTCGAGGTGGTCCTTGAAGTCACGGATAGGTTGTTTATACTAACGGAATCTAGAGAAGAAGAGTCTAATAAGGTTGGAGTTACATGTGGCCACATGATTAAGCCACTATTGGAGGTAGTATTATTATTAGGGTTACTTCTATTGAAAGAACTTAAATTCTACTAGTGGATTTGTTTTCTTAAGGACCGGTAGTAAATCCGAAGAGTGTTTTCCTATTAGGTTTTTCACTTCGTAACCATATTGCCGTATCATTTGTTTTTTTGCACTTGATTTGTTCACCAATATTGTTGTGTGACATGATTAATAAAAACTAAGTGTGCTAATCATAATTAGTTAATTACTTGATTTGAGGACAAAAAAAAAAAAGGCTTAAAATTGAATAAAGTTAACAGCAGGGGTCTAAATTTTTTCCATGTGTGTGTGATTTTTTTTAGCGTCTACCTTCCTCTTCTCTCCAAAATCCTCTAACATAAAATTAACATTAATCATACTGAAAAATAAGAAATGAGTACAATTAAAAAAAAAAAAAAAGGAAAGAAAAGAAAGAAGGTAAAGTTAATATAGTAAACAGAAAAAATTAAAAATTTTCAAAATGAGGTCAAAACTCATTTTCTTAAAAATTACTAGCATACTATTTTTATTAAGAGTTAACTTATTACGGTTAATTATCAAAACCCAAAAGCCAATTCCCATAAAAAAAAAAAAAAAAAAATTGGATTATTAGATCAGATTTTTCCTCCATGATTTAGTTGCGGTCGAACGCCAATTTTCTAACATAACTTTTATATTAAGAGCATTTATCATCTCTTTGTTTTGCGAGCTTAACTAATTCAGTTCATTATTATTTTTGTTTCTTTTGTGCTGTTTTGTTCTTTTGCGAACTTCAAACCATATTTGACAATTCTATTTTTAAGAAAGCGACAAAAAACTTTCTATGATTCTTTCCCATGATTCTGAGTTTCTGACTGTAATAAAGTGGAGGGCTAACATCAACTATATTGTTTATTAATTAAAGAGTCATATATATATGTATGTATGTATATATGTGTGTGTGTAATTTAAAGGGAGCAACCCGACTGAGACAGACGAATCATCACTTTTTGTGTCACCTAAGTTGAGAGCAAGCAAAGATTCGTCTAGCTAAAATAATGCACTTCCTCTTTAAAAAATTGTCTTCTTCTTCTTCAGCTATAGTATTGTTTAGACTCATTACCTTTGTTCTTTTCTGCAATACCAATGCTGTTATAAAGCTACCAGGAAATGCAACCATTCAAGCAATTATAGCTTTTGGAGATTCAATCATGGATACGAGCAACAGCAACCATCTAAAAACTCAAGGAAAGTGCAATTTTCGTCCGTATGGGAGAGCTTTTATAGGGAAAAAACCAACAGGTAGATGGACCAATGGAAAGGCCCCCACAGAGCTAATAGGTATCCCTTTCTCTCTGTGCATTTCTGGCCTTGGTCATTTTCCATAGGGGTTGTTTGTTTTCTATCTCCATTCAAAGTATTTCAGAGGCACCAACATTAACATGTTACACGGTAAAATTACACTGATTTTTTTTTTTTTGAGAGAGTTTTAATTTATGGTGACCATTCCTAATGAATAATAATAGCTCTTTATTATTATACCAAGACACCAATCAGTTTTTAATCTAAGCAAAGATTGAATCTCAGATCTCTTATTCAATTATCAGAGACTTTACTAATTAAACTAACTGGAACCTACTAAAATTACACTGATTTGACCCAAAAAAAACAAGTTTCATGTTTTTCTTTTAAAAGATTTTAGTGTCGTGGTACGTAGGCAGACTGATCCTAGCTAGGAAACTTTCTATTGTTATTCATGGGAAAAAAGTTTAGATGATAAAGAAATTTAGACAAACTATTTTCATTCATTATTTTTGTTGTATATGTATATGAAAATAATATTGTAGGGACGCTCAAATTTCAAAAGACTAAACTTAGGGTCCCATATATACTTACATTTGAGGTCTGGGCTGATACCGAATGCTTGGGATTTTATATATCTGTTAAAAGGATGTTTTATTAAGAGATTTACTTGACTGAATTGTATTTTATAATTCTATTTCACCTTTCAGTGGAGGAGTTGGGAATTAAAGAACTTGTGCCACCATATTTGGCTCCACACTTATAATCTCAAGATCTCAAGACAGGCGTATGCTTTGCTTCTGGTGGCACTGGATATGATCCATTGACAGCCAAATTAGTGGTACATTCAATTTTGAGCATTTCCTTTTCGGATTTAAATTCTATAGAACTATTTAAGACTCTCAAATTTACACTATCTAGATCATTCTCATTGGGTTATGCATAACCCACTAAAATGCAAAATAGATAATAGTATTCACATAAAAAATGCACAAAAAGAACCTACATAAGAGCGAACATCATAAGTTGAAAGTCTAAAAAAAAGAAAAAGAAAATGGATTAATGATGTCGAAACATCTATGGACAAACATTTTTTTTAGAAACATCTATGGACAAACATAACATTATGAATATGCTATCTTTTTGTTTGTTTATTGCATTAAACTATTACTTAGCATTCACATAATCCGATTCTCCAAAAAAAAAAGAAAAAAAAAAGCGCATTCACATAATCCGACGTTTGCTATGCATGCCACTGAAAAGTAAATGAGGCTTGAATATTATATCTGAAGGTTCACATCCATGAACATAAATGTGTGCGTTGGACTATTCAGCAAAAAAAAAAAAAAAAAATGTGTGCGTTGGATACCATTAACTCATTAAGGACTACGAAGGAACACTATCCTCCTCCTCGTTGAGTGCCCTGCACCAACCTTATCAACTACATTAATTAATGAGAAAATGACATTTGAACAATAACTTCACAGCTAGTAGCCCTTTCCACCACCTTCGATAGAGTTTTGATGGGACAAATATCCTTAAGAATGCCTAGAAGCATACAGATGAAATGTTAGGATGCAAAGAATGAGGATATAAAAGGAGGGGAGTCTCCCAGAAAAAGGGACAGATATTCTTATAGATGAAATAGAAAAAAGAGAAAGTGAATAGTACTTTATCTAGTACAAAACTCAAACATTATATATAAGAAACTAATCCTCGGACTTGCACGAGGAGAGCTTGTTTTCTCATTCTCTATTTATGTCATTCCTTTCTATTATTCTAGGCTCTTCGGTCTTAGATTTGAACCTAGTTTAGAATTGTACTTGAAATATTTTCCCACACTCTAAAGAAATTCTATTGTTTGGGCTTGGTTTGAAGGATAAGGTATCACCGTTCTTAGTGGGCTTGGGCCTTTATTTTCTAAGTACTTACAATTGACATGCCCATTCCTAAGCTTAACTGAACAAACAAATTATAGATATAAAAATACGGCATAACTAAAAAAGTCATGAAAAAGTCCATTATTCTAAGATCAGTTCCATGTCAAATGTTTTATTTAAGAGATAGTTTTAACTTATGACGTTTGCTCTTAATAATTACTTTTTTATTATCCAACCAAGACATCAATTAAATTTTTTTTTTGGAGATAGGTGATCAGTAGTAAACAAAAAAAAAAAAAATCATGTATAAGAGAACATCATTAAATAAATAAATATGCCTCCCAGCATTATGTTTTGGTTCAGAAAGACGATTATCATACTATATTAAAACATGATAGTACAGAATTCGATAGTTTTATATACAAAACGCAGAGTAGATAATTGTTGGATATGTCCCATAGGAAATTAATTAAATTACGTTCAATCTCTGTTTCAAACATATAATTAAGGCTTTATATATCTTCGATACTTCCCTGTCACGAAGCTGATATTTCAAGAACGAACCCGATGACAGTCGCGACTCACGAGTCAAAATCCATTAAGAACAAACTACCACAAATCTTATCAACGTGCCAAACGCAGTTGGAACTTTGAATGCAAATGAAAAAGGACGTGACATGAAAAAGAAAAAGCATAGTGAAGATATGCATATATACCCGGAATGGGTCCACCAAATCCAAGAGACAAAACTTTCCTCGTGTGCACCATGTCCGAGAAAAATTTTACGTCACCTTTACAGTTTTCGCAGAGATTATATATAAAATTCTTAGATCTTAAAAAAAAAAAAAAAAAAAAAAAAAACCCAAAGAAAACAGTCACACAAAATAATATTACATAATTCAACAACTTGTCTATGTGCATGGAATAGAAGTAATTTCACTATTCATAGAAAAAATACAAGATGTGCCAATACATTTTTTTTTCTCTCTCAAAACAACACATAAAACCTTAATCTAAAAATAATGGCATTTCTATTTAGCACAGAAGATTCACAATGTGCTAAAAAAATAGACCAAAATCAGTCTAAGCCTCAAAAGATCTCACATTAAAAACCGTAGCACTTTTATATCAGGTTAGGTCATAATTTGGATTAAATACAATTAGGCTCCACGTTGTCAATACTCTTAATATATATCCATCACAATAATCCATCATCAAGCGTAAAAATTAAAAAAAAAAAGATTTTGTGTTTTTTTTTTTTGTTTTTTGTGTGCTTTGATGACTATGGTCATTGCTGTTTGTAATAGCAATTTCCTCTTCCTTCTTCTTTAATTGTATGCTCAAGTCACTTCACTAATGCTAGTTGCATTTTGCTAAGAATGACAATGTACAAATATGCAATTGCTTGCTATACAATTATGGATGTCAGTTGACGAAGTGCATTCCATATGAATCATAGAGAAGTATTTTGTGATAGATAAAAATTGAAGCTATTTGACTATATGCTTGTTTTAAACTAAACTTTGTTAGGTGCTTGCACAGTATATAATTTTGAAAGCAATTTAAAAAGATTTTGGTGAGTTGACGAAGACAGTAGGAATTTATTGAGACTTAAACTCATGACCATATTGTGAACACAATCATCTAACATTTTAAGTCTAGGAGACTTAATAGAATTTCTCAGATTCATAATGATGGAACATATGCTACTAATAATATAGTCATATTAGCTATGGTAATAGCAATATTTTCAACATGATTTATATGTACATATTTGTAGATAATCATGTGAGCTTGATATGCACTTAATTCTAATAAGATAATATTTGGCATGGCTAATTAAAAAGGAAGAAATAAATGAGTTACTTCTACAAGAGACCTTAAATTACGATACTATTGTATACATACCTTGATCTTTTCATTGTTGTAGCCTTCTTGACAAGTTTTAAGATCTCTTTTGTTAAGCTTAACATGCTACTTTCATGTTTAAGGCTTGGACCTTTTTTGCTTCATTCTTTTGAAGGTGTAAGGACTAGGGCATGTTGACCGTTTGCGGTTATATTTCCTTCCTTTAGGGACGAAGGCTATCCCAGGGGCTTCTTCCTTCATCGTTTGATGATGACCATTGAAATGACCGTTGCTTTTTGTCTCTTTGTTGAGACAGTGGCCTAGTTGGCCAATTTCTTTTCTTATCCTTCCTGGGCTATTCACTTGATTGTTATGATCGACTGTCTAAAGTCCTGTCATTCTGCAATTTATACATGTACTTGCAAAGTGTTTCACTAAACACTTGTCATATGAGTAAAGAGACCACTGATAAGATTTTATAGGGTCAAGATTGGCATGTGCATAAGATAAGATTCTTCCGGACACATGCCTAATTGGTTATGCAAATACTATAATTTAAAAAGAGTACTTATGCTTGATACATGATCTATCATCATACTTTCACATTTGATAAATATTCAAGCTAAAGTTTTAACACCATGTCTCTTACATATCATTGTGTGAGTCATATAGCATATTGATATAGCATTTTTTTTTTTTAAAAGAAAGAAAAACTCATGATGCTATGGAAAGACTCTAGGCCTTTCCATGGTTTTTGGCCTTGGTACAAAATTACCTTATAACATTGTCAACAATTACATATAGATAGAGATAGGGTGGTATGATGCTATCATGTCACATACCTTTGATCTCCTCTTTAGCAAGCTCTTCTTGATGAGTTCTCATTCTTAATCTTGTGGACTTGAGAGTATATGTACAATTGAGATAGTCTAGATAGTCTAGTCTAGTTGTTGTACTACATGTATTCTTTCTGCGTAAAACATTAGGCTTGGAGCAACATTGTCAAGTAAGTAATCACAAATAATATTAACACAAATGTATAAAATTTGTTGTGGCTTGGGCCTAGAGGCATTATGACTTTTCAGATGAAGTCATTTAAGTAGTGAAAATATCTTTTAGAAAAAGTGAAATCACAATTTCTTGGTAAGATTCAGATTTGATATTGCCCAAATATCACAATTTTTTGTTTCTAATACATCGAGATGTAAATTTTGCTTTTCTACGTAAATGTATAATTCTACTGATCTCTTTATTGGTTGGTCATTAATTTCCGTTGAGAAACTAGAGGTGTAAAAAGATGTACATACTTATTGTCTTTTATTTTTTTTCTAAAAACATCTTTGAAGTCCCTAAAAATAATTCTAAATTCTAAAAAGACAATAGAATGAATTCTGGTTTTAATGCTTGAAATGAGTTTTTATTTTTATAACTTGAAATGGCAATAAAATTTGACCTTGCCATTTAATGCCCAAAATTATAATTTTGGTAAGATAATAAATATTTTCTAATATTCAAGCGTTGAGTTTTATTACCAATTGCAAGGCAATAACATGTTTACTCCATCTTTCCTATTTAAGCTAGATACGTTTAGGAAAGAAAAGGAGTGATAAACTGGTAAGGGGGACCATACGTGTCAATACCAACATTGGTGAATTATGTGCCAAACAAGTATGTCTAACATCAAACATGCAACTAAATAGTACATGTGAAATTGTGAATGATCAAAATGGGATTTGTTCTACATTGGGTTTACTGTATTTATCTTAAAAAGCATGTATTAATGTATATATTCATATATATATATATATATGCACAATAAGTCTTATCAATTGTAGCTTAAATTTTTTTTTTTTTTTTTTGATTCCTCAATTTCAATACCCCCACTATTTGACAAAATTCAAATGCAAAATGTGGCACATAAAATTCTCAATTATTTAAAGGCACATGAACTCTTCTCAATATAAGGTTCTTCAAAATAGAAACACCATACTTTATGGGGTTCATAAAAATTCATGATATATATTTTTTTAAATACTCATAAATCCCATCAAATTTTTTTCTTGTATGAAACATGAGCATTTTCAATTATTCCAAATTTCACATGGAATTCAAGACATAGCTGTAGAAACTAGAAACGTATAACTATTTATACATGTATATCAACACATTTGTCAATAAGATAGTAAGGAAAATGCTTTTTTACAGCAGGCATCATAATGCGGCAATTGATTAATAGTTTTTAAGATTCCATTAATCTTATGTTTATATTCAACCAAATACTAGGCATTAAAGAAAATTCCAAATTTAGCCAACACTACAAACTGAAATTGGTAAGAAACTACTGACATTAAAACAAAAGTTTTAATGGGAAATTCGGACATTACAAAAGGTTTAAAATTTTCCATTAAACCACGTAGCAAACTGTAATGGAAATTGCAAGATATAGCTGACCAATTACTTCCCATATTTCTTTAACACTAGATTAGGAATTTCACAAATGCATATTCATTGTATTTCCAAATCTCACGTAGATGTTAAATTATATGGGAAATTATTGCATAGTCCGGGACAACAAGATCAGCAAGCTGACCTTGTAGTCCCAACCAATGAGAAAAAGATAAATCATTAAAAATTGATGACATCATCTTACCTGCCACGTCAACCCAATAAATCTAACCTTCTAACGTCCGTTAACCCGTTAAAGACAATTTAAAGTTTTTCTAAATTTTAGATTTGAATTGAGTAGGCGGGTCTCTAAAACTTTTGGGAATATTAAAAAAAAAAAAAAAAAAAAATTCTTCGTTTTTCATTTTTTCCAGTTTTACCTTTGACTCTGGCAATTGGCAAAATATATTTCCTGGATGAGTACTTAGCTCTCCCACCAGAACACCCAACCCCACCGACTCCGACGGTGAACGGAAGCTGAAGGAGAGGTCAAAATGTTCAGCCGCAAATCGCCCTATCCCTATCTTCCTACTGCAATAGCCTCTTGAGCTCCCTCTTCATCTCGGACCCCATCGCCAGGAATTTTAGGGACTAGGTTTTTTTTTTTTTTTTTTTTTTTTAGTCTTTCACCTGTTTCTGAGTACTGATGCTTTAATGGTCAAACCAAACCTTCTCTGCCCTGGTTTGTTTCGTTTTGCTTTCTCCTTTCTGTTCAAGAAATTGTCTTTTTTTTTTTTTTGGCCTGGATGGAACTGTAAATATCTTTGATATGTCTAGTTCTTTTACCGATCTGTGGGCTTAAACATCTTGTAATTAAGTAATACTACATTTCTGTAGTTTAATATTTGGTTTGCTGGCTATCTCATGTGGAATGTTGTCTTTAACGTGAAACGAAGCATTTGGATTTACAAATCTAGGCCTGGTTAGAAAATTCCTTTTTTTTTTTTGGTTATCCATTCTACACAATTTTTCATAATTAATAAACCATAGCTATCCTTTTTAAAAAAAAAAAAAAAAAAAAAAAATTGTTCTAGCCAATCTTATTGGATTGAATTAAGCGGACCTACCATCTTGCTTAATGTTGGAAGTACTTGCTGTTGCTGAGGCTGAAGTTGATGTGATTTAGACGTCTCTCTTTTCTTTTCTTTTTTGGTAGGCACTGAACATGTTTGTTAAAATGCTTCATAGAGTTTTAGTTAATAGTTGTCTACTGAACGGGTGAACACTTTTCCATTGTTTTCTCTTTTTATTGTTCCCCTTTTCTTTTTTTCTAGTTGCAATTTTGAACTTTTTTTGGTTTTGGAAATGGAGTTAAGTTTCATGCCTCTTTGAACCCATGTTCCTTTAAAACGAAAGTGTTAGAAATTTTGTTTTGCTTCTTACACAATTTCATTTCAAGTAGAAGGTATGTTTCCTAATTCTATATTGAAATCATGTAGTCATTGTACAATGTTTGGCACTTTGATTGCCTTTTTCTTAATTTCATAAGATTTTTATAAGCTATATTAATTTTTAACTAAACTCTTAGTGTTGGATTATACTTGGCTAAGATGTCATGAATGTTCTTGTATTTTATGCTTACTATGGAACAACTTTTAAATCTTTTTGCTCAAGACATACAGCAAGCTTTGGATGGGTTGTTATAGTTGTAGAAATGACTAGTGCTGAGAATACTATGGGAAATCAATTTGGGAATAAGAAGCTGCAATTCCAAAGACAGTTGCTGCAATACGAACTAGCATCTTGAAATTGTGAGCGAAAATGAATTTGAGTGTTAATTTTCTAGTTCCATCTTTATTTGTTTCCCTTTAAATAGCATACAAGACATGACATATGGGAAATACAACTTTTGATACGCCCTCAACTCATAAGATAAACTTGATAACAACTAGCAAACAACCCAATCCTATCCTCTACACTTCAGAAAGTCTGGGAAACAAGCTATTAATAATTTCTCTCTAACTAACTAATCCTTCTGGCTAAGGAGACCAACCAGCCTTCAATCTCGAACTTCATCACTTATCCAAAGCCGATAATAACAGCTCCTTCGTGTTCAACTCGCTAATCCTCATCCTTGGCCTGTTGCTCATCCTCATCTTCATCCTTGGAAAAAATACATTAGAACACACACAAGTTTTCTAATACAATATAAATTATTATTACTGTCAATCAGATTAACAAGCCTTTATATTATCAAATATTATCTTTGGTTGTGAAAATAAGATTTTGTTCATGGTAAGGATAATTTGAACTTCAAACCCAAATAGAGATTTATGAATCAATTACCAAATATCAATATCCAAATGTGACAAATCTATAATAGTTTGGAAATTTTATAAATGGAGAAACAAAAAGCACTTGGAAGATTTCAATCATAAATCCAAGAATAGCATGCATTTGATCAAATAACTAAATGAGATATCCCAAGATACAAGAGAAGAACCAAATGTATGCAAAATTTCTAGTTAGATTCACTTTGCACAACACAGTGGCCAAAATGATCACAGCACTCATAAACAAAGAATAAAACTTATAGCATGGTCAGAGCACTAATCTTGATTCCTTGATCTAGAATAGAGCATTGCACCTCAAATCTAGCAACTAAAATTACTTGCAAATTAAAGTTAAATGTTTATGGCTAAATAACAGCACTCAAGAGTACACATGATAACATTACCAAGAATGAGACTTGATGATTGAACTAAGCTTTTCTCATAGACATAAACAAGTTTAATGAAGTCTATGCCCAAATTCTTTAAATATGAAAGTCTTTTCTTTGGGGCATTTTATCAAACACGTGGAGCACAATGACAGGATGAATGAACATAGGTTGTGATATCAATTGGCCTTAAACCCCTGAATACCCAAAACAAAAATCATTCAAGATACATTATTCCTTCAAAGACTAACTATAATCATGAAAGAGATCAACAGGGTATCAAAGGAAACTTATGAAAATAAAAATAAAAGAACATCAAGAACATCTATGGCAGAAAATTTCAAGGGCTAAGAAATAGGCAAAATTTGCTAAATAGACTGATTTTTGGAAGTTTTTTGGTGGGCGAAATGCGCGTGAAACTATATAGTTAATTAGACTGTTTTCAAAAAAAAAAAAGTGGAACTCGAGTTTAAGAAAGTCGAGTTCTGTGCAAATGGAAATCGAGTTTCTTAAACTCGAGTTCCACTTTTTTTTTTTTTTAGTCCATGACAGGGTGGGGGCAACAGAAAAATGGGTTGAAACTCGAGTTTCTTAAACTCGATTTTCAAAAGCAGTCCAACTAACGAATTAGTTTCACACGCGTGCTGTTCACCCCAAAACTTCTTAAAATCAGTCCAACTAGCAAATTTTGCCCTAAGAAATACGAGAATTTCATCTTACAAAACGGAAGGGAAAGAAGACTCAAGATTTTTCATTGCTTGAATCTTGAAGCAAGCATTATCATCCGTCGATAGAAGGACGGCATACCTCTTCGAACTAAAAATTTGGATTACCCATCAAAGCATTTGTATATGGAGGAGGCGCATGCGTTGATGAGAGGGGCAGTGCTGTGGTTGCCGTTGCTGGCAAGTGGGAAGTTGGAGACGATTTTAGCCGAAATACATCTTGTTTGGTGTTGGGAAAAATGACTCAATATCCCATGAAAGAAGTGTTGTGAATCTGTGATATTCCATAAAAACAAATTTTGAAAAAATGGTTTTTAGATGCCAAAATTTCAGTACCCCCCCCCCCCCATTTATTACTTCTAAATTTTGAATTTGATCTCAAAAATGAAAATTTGAAAACGGTCACAGAACTGACGGAATCAAGGGGACGTTAGACTAAGCAAGACATGGTGGGTGACGTGGCAAAGTAATATGATGTCATCAATTTTTAATGATTTGTCCCCTTCTCATTGGCTAGGACTATAAAGTCAGTTTGCTGACCTTGTAGTCTTGGACTACACAATAATTTTCCAAATTATATACGACCTTTTTTTATTTATTTATTGTTATTTTATAAAGCCTTTAGCCGAAGCTATGATTCCCATTCCTTCCATTTATATATCACCATATATAGCAACTTCAGAATGATTAAATTGAGATCTAAAACAAATATAGAAAGACAAAACTGTGATTTGGGACTACCATTATTATGGTTGACTTATTTGGAGTAATCTAGGAATTTAAAATCTTATGCAAAACGTAATAGTATCAGGTAGAAAAATAACTTTTGGGAGAATAATCCCATAGACATACCTGAGCAATGATACTCATAGAATGGCTCGGTGGGGTAGGATATGTATCTTTGGGGCAATTTTATTTTTACTCTTGCTTCTTATTTATTTATTTATTTTGAATAAAGTTATAAGAGTTTCCTTGGGTTCTTGACGCGAACCATCTCGTTTGTGCCCAGGGTCATCGACCCACAGTAACACGATGACATTTTTTGCGAAATCACATCGAGGTGATTTGATTTGGCCTCCAAACTTCATGTGCTCATCCCTTTGGGTTGGAAGACTGCAAGATTGCTTTGTCGCGGGTAGATCTGCTTCTATCAGAGGGTCTTTACACCACATTCCATCTAGTTAACCGAGATTGACTACGGTATCATGCTGTTCATATCTTTCGAATGAACTAAGTGACCCTTTGTCATGTGAAGAGAACAATGACTTGTCGTTCCCCACAGACGGCGCCAAACTGATGATGCCAAAATCGTCAGTTGGGTCACTCGTCCAATTCGAAACTTTTGACGATCTTGTAGGACCTGCAAAATAAATGAGGGACTAATTGAAGAGACCACCAGATTGTGCCCAGTGGGGGAGCCTCCGATGCTTAAGTTAGTGCCAACCCATATTTGTTGTATATAAACAGTGTTTTGTAGTAGTTTTTGACGTACCTTAGCAAATGGATAGATGACCCCTTTTATACTTGACTTAGGTAGCTGTTGGACATAAATGAGGGTGATTATTACCCTAATTGTAATGTTCTTTGTCTTGATGAAAGGGTTTAAGGCCTTTGAATGTGTTGGGCGGTTACTCATAAATCTTTGATGGCCTACTAATGACGCAATGACCATCCATTAAGATGGATGACCTTAATAGTTTTTATGGACTCATCAGTAAATTTTAATTGAAATAGTATAGTGGGACTTATAAATAGTACCAAGAAGTACAATGAGACCCATAAATAATTGCAAAAATAAGCTAAATAGTAAAATAAGTTGGCAAAAAATAAACTAGCCAAACAGACACATGTTTTAGTGAAACAAAACAATTCTCAGCAAAAAAAAAAAAAAAAAAAAAGCAACACAAATATCCAAAAAATTTCCATGCACGGACCACCCATGTAATATGGGCAAAACTTACATACAGTACCTTAGGTACAGTGCGTTAGGTACGCCTTTTAAAATTAAAACACCTGTCCACTTACTTAACAGTGATACTGTCGTTTCCTTCTCCGTTTATTTCTTTTCCTTCTTCCTTCCCCCCCCCCTTTTAGACTAAAGACTTCCTACGAGAAAACTGAAAACCCCAAGCTCCTACCGTTCTCTCTCTCCCTCTCTGTTCTTCTCTTTCTCTCTTTCTTTCCTTCTCTTTCAGTCAGATTAGATGAAATAGAAGAATCTAGCTCTGCATTCTTTATCTCACTTTGTTTTCACAGATTGATTGGCTGGCCCTAAGAAAATTCGTTGGTATGTATTGGCTAAATATCATTATAGATTTTCAATTCTAGTTGTTGGGTTTGTGTTATTTTGAGGTTTGATAGAGTTTTTCTTTGTTGATTATGATCTGGGTATCAGTTTTTGTAATTGGGTCTGTGTTATTATTGCTTTGGTTTGTTTTGATTTGGGATTTCAATTATAGTTGCAGAGTTTGAGTTATTTTGAGGTTTGGAAGAGCTTTCCTTTGGCTATTTCTGATGAAGGTTTCAATTTTGGTTAATAGGTTTGTCTTACTTTAGACTTTGGTACAGACACAAAATTTAGTTTAAGAGAGTAATTATCTAGCAAAACATGTTCTTCTATTCTTTAGATTTCAGACCTTTAGAGTGCACCTTATCATCCTTGTAATTATTTTGAGGTAGGCCTATGGGCCTATGTCTAGTTGTGCTGTGTGCTTTTGTTTTGTGTATTGCCTATAGTTTACAGACTCCTTGTAGTTCACTTTTTTTTTAAAGTAATCTGCCAAAGAGAGAGATAGACAGACAAATAGAAGAATGCATGTATACAAAGAAAACAGTCTACACACAAGGAAAAGAATGGTGAGTAATCATGGAGATATGATCATCAATATTCTTTTTTTCTCATCCTACAGGCTGTTCTTGGTCTCTCAAGTGGAGCAGGTGACACTTTTAGTTCTATTCTATCAATTTCATTGTTAGTGAAAAGCCTTAGTGTTTGTAATTGTCCTTTCGTCTCCAACTCCGGAAGAATTTATGGAAAGTGACCATCCAATTTCTAAGCATTATGAGCTTTATAATTGAGGAATAAAAGATGTATTTAGAGTTCAGACCATATAATAACTAATGTGTCTTTAGCCACCCAACAAGGAAAAAGAGGGTGAAAATTGAAAACATAGTCTGTTGTGCATGCGTGCCCACGTGTGTTCTTTTTCTTTTTTACTTTGTGGCTGCAAAAACATAAGTAAAAAAAATGTGGATTGTGTCTATGTTGGTTGTCATGTTAACAACTTTTTGCTTGCAGAAAAGGTTATTGGGTTGTAGTTGGGAAAAAGATTTCCATACCACAAGTTGCTGTAAGAAAGTGAAGTTCTGGTAATGCCAAGGACTATTTATTGAAGTTCTTACCTTGCGGCTAGCTAGTATGTTACTTCATTTAGGTAGTAAGTGGAGACATAGATACGTATTTGATTGTTCTAACTAGCATTCTACATTTACTGTCTCCTTTAGGGAGCTTTTAATAGCATTATGTGAAGGCCAATGTACGTGAAGAACATAAATATTTGTACATTGTATCTGCATGCTTCTTAGTGCCACCTTTTGACTATTTTTGTTAATATTTCTAATTTTGCCTTGGTTCTGACTTGTGCATAGGCAGATAGATTAGCAAAGTTTGCCACTTTAGGATTTATAAGGGATGCATCTCAAGGATTGACCATTCATTCCTAGTCTATTAAAGCCTGCCCAGAAAATCTATTCTCATTCACCAAAATGAGTTGATCGAGTTCATTAATCGGACTGATCCTGTTATATTTCCTCACTAATTGGAAAGAATATCTTAGTATCAAGATGCATCAGTGTTAAGCCCAGTAGGAGAATTGAAAGAAACAATTATAATATCCAAAAGTATATGCATTGTTTGGACGAAAGACTTATACATGGAGACAGAAAGTGATTTGCAACTCAACCATTTCAAGCGTCTTGAGACATAAAGTGATTTGCAGCTCAACCATTTCAAACGGCAGAAAGACGTGTTAGATTGAATAGGCAGTAGGACTTAAGATGTTGAATACATTCAAATTATTTTGTACAATTGCTAGCTATTTAAAAATTGCACAATAAGCATTGTATTTAATTAGTGAATTTTGTTTTTACATTAGTGTACTCTCTTTTGCAATATGCCATGTGATATTTGTAATGTGAGTTCACAATAATAAAACACTGTTTACTTCATTTAATTATCAAAACTAAGTTTTTTTTTTTTTTTTTTTGAGTTATATGTGGGGCATTTAAGCCAATTCATTTGAATTTATTGTGAGTTTTGGCTCTATGTTCACCATAGGTTGCCTCATCCTTTATAAAAAGAGTCCACCAACCTTCATTTGCCTGCACTTAAAAAAAAATAGTTGGAACTAAGAGCTATGTGTATAGATGTGCAGTACATTTGTGTGGAAGTGCATATTTGTGTATATGAGAATAATTTTCTGTGATGTGAAATGATATTGTTAGTTTAGTATTGGCTGGACATGTCGTTAAGTTAAGAAATATATTGGTGCAAATTTTACTTGATGAATGAAAAAATCAATGCTTTCTTTCAAGTTTCTGACATCCAAAATACCAAAGTAGGTACTATTTTTCCAAGTGGGTCTTGCATGAAGTGGAGATATGATCTTGAAGGCAAAGCATATAACTAGTAAAGCAATTGGCTATATTCATTTATGATCCAATAAGTACAGCCCTCATCCAAAACCAAGAAGACCCTAAGATTTTCAAGTACACTAATTAAATAATCCACACAAAAAAATTGTACACGTTCAACAATTGGCAATATTCAGCTCAAAAGAAATGAATGAAGCAATCTGTAATATTATGTACACATGTATTTATTACCAATTTCACCATCAAATACACAAGCAAGCCTATTCAATGAGTGCAATTGATGCAATTGAATTAAGAAAACAGCAGCCCACACGCTGCAGGCAGCAACTATCGAGTGCAGAAATCCAGCAGTACCCAGTGCAGAGAAACCAATGCAGAGTGTAGAAATCCAGCAGTACCTAGTGCAAACAAACCAGTGTAGATAGAAAAACAGCAGTACCCCACTGCATGCAGCAGCAAGACCTGACACTGTGTATCAAGGAAAATATGGTAGTGCTTGAAGTATGGGCAAAAATAATTCAACTTTGAGATGATTGTAATAAATAAAGTAAGGCAAAAACAGTTCAAATAATCAAAAGGCCAGTAGTGAATAAGTATCCAATATTAAAGAAGTTACACCTGATAAGTTATAACAATAAAAGTACCCAAAACACACATCAATAAATAAACTGATACACGACAACAAAACAAAGTAATGTCACTTGTAGCAATTAGTAAACAAATTATTGATCACATGCTATAAAACACAGTGGTTTGCCAAGAAAACTCCTTGTCCATGCTACAGAACACAGTGATCTACCACACTAAACTCCTTGCCCATGCCAAAAAATGATTGATTCATCCAAAGCCACACTAAACTTCTTGCACGCTAAACTTCTTGCAAGCTAAACTCCTTGCCCATGCTATAGAACACAATGGTCTGCCAAAAAAAAAAAAAAAAAACTCATGATTTATTAATCACATCAATAGATAGTCTATAGCCTAATTCTTGAAATTTTCATATTGTGGGGCCCTTTTTTGCTATGTTGGGCCGGACTGGTCCTTTGTGAATGTAGGCCCAAGTGTTCTGGGTTGCAGGAGTCGAGACCGGGCCAACTGGAACTCAACTTGGCCGGTTTGTGCGCGAACTATGCCTCGTCTGCCAGGAGGGTACTTACCGCAAACAGGGTTGTTTCAGCGAAGAGCTTGCGGCAGGCAGATATAATCGATAAAGCAAACTCCTGTGTTCTGGAATGACCAAATAGTTTTTCTAATAAGAAATGGCCAAACTACAATAACATTTAGCAATATTTTGACAAATAAATAATAATGGCAAATGTTAACGGAGATTTAATCCACAGTTTATGTAAATAAATTCAGTTTGACCCGCGGGAGTGAGACCAAAGAGAAAGAACGCCCCTTCTCAACGCGATTAACTTCCGAGGAAAGGAAAACGAGATTCCTGCCGTGGAAGTTAATAGGTTTGAGGGAGGCGGACCTAAATGGGCACTTCTCAAAATAACTGTAGAAGAGAGGAGTGATTCGAGAGGGAGAGAAGGGAAGGGGCCTATCTGTGCATGCCACTCTCACTCGCTCCGTTTTTTCTCTCTTTCTCTCTTTCTTTTCCAGTCCTTTCCTAGTAATTTCCACTTTGGTCATTTTTTAGTATTATCCTCCTCTGTTTTTCTAAGCAAGTTACAGAGTATTCTCTTTTTAAGTTGCGTTGTATTACTCCCGTGCCTCCTGTCGTTTTTGCACATGGCAGAGGCGCCCTTTTTATAGAGCATGCCGAGATTGATTCTTTACTATTCTACCCTCTAACCATTTTTCGTTTGGTCTGGGCGCACTCGCAGACCCTTACTGCTGTCTGCGAGCCCCTCTGCTACAGACACAGACAATGTTTTGTCTGTTAGTCCGCCGCGGCACCTTGTCCTGCCGCGGTAATGTTTCTCTCTCCTATCCCTCATGACATGCACCTATTGGTCCCCACTCAGCTTTGCCTCTTTTGGGTGATATGCCATCCCAGCAGGACGTATTCCCCAAAAAAGTCTGAGCAGAGACCTCAAAACAGGTCTTCCCCTCTCCCCACCTCCAAACCATGCCCTCTTACCTCTGACCCATGACCCTACCATGCCCTGTATTGGCTGGGTACAGGCTGGTGGTGTCTGGGCCTTGCGCGTGGTTTATGTCTGAAGGCTGCCTGCTGTTCATGCATCTGCCGTGGGCTGGAGACACTTGCTTGCATCGCCTGCTGTCCGTTTTTGGCTTCTCGCGAGTTGCTGCTCTGATTTCCTATCCCCATAAGGCCTGGGCTTTGCCGAGTACTGGGCCTTGTGTTCCTTTTCAACCCAATTCTTTTCCCATCGTGTTGTTTGGCCTTTCCTGCCGTGGCAATTTGTTCCTGCTAGGCCTCTTTTCAGGCATGCCGTTCCTTTCTTTCCCCCAGTGGCTTAATATGGCCACTGGTGTTCTTGCTCGTGGGCTCCAGCGTCCCCCTTTTTTCACTTGGGCTTATCCAGCCCATTTACTTCTTTTGGACTTCCTTGGTCCATTTACTAACTTTGTATCCCATAGGCATTTACTAACTCAATTGGGCTTCCTCGGCCCAATTTCCTCATTCTCATCCTTGGGGTTCATGGGCTTGCCATTATCTCCTACTTTCTTTGTTTACATTACCTTGGGCCTGCTGTGGCCCATTCTTGCTTTTTCATAACATACCTCGCCCATGGGTGTTGATAAGTTCTATAGGATTAGTGGGCTGAAAAATCTCCGGCTGCACTTGATCTTGAGTAATGAATCCTGGAAAACCAAAGAAAGTTAGAGAAGACCGGTGGAAGCCAGCCTTTAATTCTCCGATGGTGAAGTTAGTAGATTGAAGAAAAAAGAGCCCTCAAGACTTCCTTAACTTCTTATCTAAAATTTTCCAAAAAAGAAAAGTCCCCTTACCTCTATGCAGGAAGACCTTTATATAGCGGTAGGAATCGGTTATTTCTCCTAATCGTCGTAGAGCTTGGAGGATTCATAAGGTAACTTCCTTAACCGTCATAAGGGTCATCTCTTCGGGACCTGTGTTGAACTTCAAGCAATATGACTTTTCAACATAACTCTTGGTTGAGGGTGTGATGAGTGTAACTCCAAGTGAACCTACCTCGTCCACCATTAAGGATGGATGAGGTTCACTGCTTACTCGTCCTTCACTGGACGAGTGAATGGAGGAGGAAGAAAAATGGTTAAGGACGAACGTATCAGCTGTTTCCTAAATACTCTGCACATTGCTATGGACGACCAAATGGACGAATGATTGACTTGGTGATTTTCTTACACCATCAGGTGTCAATTTCTTACTTTCCGGGCCCATTGGGCCCACTTACTTCCTCAAGACCCATTTATTCATGTTATGGGCCTGTGTCCTACCTTTTCTGCCGCTTGGGCCTAACAGTCTTATTTCATGCTTGCCACTCTTATTGCCTGCTTCACTGGGTTGGGCTGGCTTTACAGAAATGACCCTCAACACATATATACTAAAAAATATAGATATGCATAAAATACCTTGTTAATGGTAAGCTGTAGATACTACCACCACACTAAGTACACATCCACGGAATCTAATGACTACCAGTATCGCCATCCCTTGCAGAATAATCAAACCCAATGCTTGATGCCTACCATTTCCAAGTAAAATTGAAATAGAATAAGAACTAAACAGAAACAAAATAAGAGTAACTTCCAAAAGAAAGAAGCACCACTTAGGTTCTTTCCTTCAATAAAACAAAATATAAGACACATCCAAGTATGAAAATAACATTTAAAGGTCTAAAACATAATATATATGCAAGAAAATTACCTGTGTTACTTGTGTATAGTCAACAGATAAAGAAGCTGGGATGTTGACAGTAGTACTTGTCCCAGGAGTTTCTCCACAAGGATGCCTCCTTTTCCTTGATCCTTTTTCAATAAAACTTGTAGGCCGACCTTTAACACGAGATGTGCCTATTTTTTTCTTAATCCCTGTTGCTTTATGAGTTGTTATGACAGATGCAACATCTACATGTTCATTATGAGAAGGATCCGTCCCAATTTCATTGGAAGGTAATCTGTTTTTTTTTTTTTTTTTTTTAAAATCCTTTCCACATCAAGATTTAATTCAACCATTTTCTTAGCTAAAAACATAGATGCTTCTTCAGTTTCAGTAGCCTTACTTGCAATATTAACTGCATTACGACACAAATCTTTGTATTGATTTGTTATATCCAACTTAGGATTTTCTTTCACAATGCAACCATAGCTATCTAGTACACATCCAACTCTCTCTTGCTTAGTCTACCGCTTCAAAATGTATCGAGAAGGAAGTAGTTTTATATTTTGAATATCTAGCACCTTTAATGCATGACTACGTAAAAACCCAGCAAACTCAAATTTGTTACAACTACAAACAACTGTTTGGTCTATAGAATTGAAGATAACCTTATGTTCTCGAGTATGCCCATACATGCAAACCTTGTACTCAAACAATGGTGAAATATCATAGCATGTATTAACAACCATGTCCAAAGACTTCTTATACTCTTCTTGAAAGAAATTAAAGATTTTGGGTGTGTAAACATCCATTGAGTTCTTCAATAAAAGCACTTCCACTCTCAAAACTGGCAAACGTTGGCTCATGTCATAATTGGAATCCAACTTATTGTTGCGTAGGTCTTCAAGTAACCTTTCAAAATGATTAAAAAATTCTAGCACATTATTGGTTGACTTTAGATAATGTCTCAAGTGACTATTGAAGCTTTCACTCAATTGTGTGTAGCAATATTGCTAAAGCTATGTTCCTCTGGTTTACCTCACTGTATATATAAAAAAATTCTAGTCGATGTAAATTGTTTAAGGTTGCTCTTACCCAAAAACTATAATAGAAACCCCAAATTAAAATTAACCAAAGCAATACTAAGACAAACCCATTAACCAAAATTGAAACCTTCATCAGAAATAGCCAAAAGAAAACTCTTCCAAACCTCAAAAAACTCAAACTCAGCAACAATAATTGAAAACCCAAATCAAAACAAACCAAAGCAATAATAACACAGACCCAATAACAAAAATTGATACATAGATCATAATCAACAAAGACAAACTCCACCAAACCTCAAAATAACACAAACCTAGCAACTAGAATTGAAAACCTATAATGAGATTCAGCCAATACATACCAATGAATTTTCTTAGTGCTGGCCAACCAATCTGCGAAAACAGAGCGAGATAGAGAATTTAGAGAGTTGGATTCGTCTATTTCATCTAATCTGAGTGAGAGAGAAGGAAAGAAAGAGAGAAAGAGAAGAACAGAGAGGGAGAGAGAGAACGATAGAAGCAAAGGGTGTTTGGCGGGAGTTCAAGAGTCAGAATGCTTTAGTTTGAAACAGGGGAAAAAAAAGAAGGAAAAGGAATAAACGGAGAAGGAAACGACAGTATCACTCTTAAGTAAGTGGACAGGTGTTTTAATTTTAAAATGGGTACCTAACGCACTGTACCTAAGGTACTGTATGTAAGTTTTGCCCATGTAATATATATGACATGGACCACCCGTGGCGCTATATATGAATGAAACTGTAATGAATTCTTTACCCCAAAAAAAAAAAAAATGTAATGAATTGCCATTGAATCATGGACCACCCAATTAGGAAAAAATAAAATAAAAATAAAGTTTGATGTACAATGGTTCTGATCAAATGCCCGATGCAAGTCATGCAACCTACACTCTAGTTGGGCAATCAATAAAAGTAAAATTTTTTTTTTTGGTAGAAATGGGAAATATCATTAACTAAGCAGCAATACAATTGGAGCGAACTCGCTCATACATTGCCCCTAATGCATCAAGACTGACCAGTAGAGATACATCAGAAGGGGGAAAAGAAAAAATAACAAAATCTTGGGAAAGGAGGGCTCCTCTGCGAGCAAGGGCATTCGCATATTTGTTGCTTCTCTATAACAATGAAGAACTCTCACTCTAGGTATTTTCTTGAGTCCCTCTCTACAATCTGCAACTATTACATCATTGTTGTTAGGTTGGCTTCCTCTTTGCTAATAAGATCAACAACAAGCTTTGCATCAAGTTCAATTTCCACAACTTGAAGGTTTAGCAAAATGCAGAGGTTTAGACCATCTCTCAACGCCCAAAGTTCTGCCCAACACTAGTGGTGGTACCGATAGCTCTAGCATACCAGCTAGCCCATTTACCATTGGAGTTTCTAATTATACCTCCTCCACCAGCACGCCTTGGATTTCCAAAGGAAGAACCATCAGAATTAAACTTGAACCAATTTTGTGGTGGGCGGAGCCATTTGACTTGAATGCTAGAGAAGCTATGCCTCGGTCTTCCATTGATGCCGAGGAAAGCATATTCAGTAGCTTTAGCTAACGTTCTAGCTACTAGTGGCTTATAAGGGGGGTCATTTCTGAATAAAAGTAATTCGTGTCCTATCAAAAAATAAATAAATTTGAGGCTTCTTCTTTGGTGGGGTAGGGGAAGAGGGAGAGCTTTAATTACATAAAAGAAAGAGTTTGGAGGAAGTTGCAAGGTTGAGAATGAAAGTTATTATCTTAGGCTGAGCGTGAGGTGTTACTGAAGTCAGTGATCCAAGCTATCCTAACTTTTACTATGAGGTGTTTTAAATTACCTTTAGGTCTATGTCACGATATAGAAGCACTGATAACGAAATTTTGGTGGGGATAGTAAGGAGATCAAAGAAAAATACATTGGCTAAAATGGGATGAGTTGACAAAGTCTAAGATGGAGGGTGGAATGGGCTTTAGAGACTTGGCTATGTTTAATGACTCGCTATTGGCAAAACAAGCATGTAGATTACTTCATAATGAGAATTCTCTTTTTTATAAAGTGTTCAAAGCTCGCTTTTTTCCTGATTGTTCTATTATGGAAGCAAAAGATTCAAGGTCTGGTTCCTACACTTAGACTAGTATTTTGAAAGGGAGGGATGTTATTCAGAGAGGTGCCTGTTGGCGAATTAGGAATGGAAGATTAATAAAAGTTTGGCAGCACCATTGGCTATCGATAAAGCACCCACCGAAGGTTAGTGACATCTTTAGAAGGGATAACAGTTGAAGATTTGATTGATCCTGACTCGAGACAATGGAATCATGAGCTGATTGACAGAATTTTTGTACCCAAGGAAGCCAAAATAATAAAGAAAATCCCTTTAGCAAGAGTGGTGGTCGATGACACTTTGTACTGGCCTTTCACTCACGATGGGAATCATCCATGTAAGTTGGGCTATCGATTTCTGAAATCATAATCGGAATCGAAGGGTCTGGATGTTAAGCCAAATCCTGATAAGGAACTTTGGCAAGGTGTATAGTCTATACATGTCCCAAATAAGGTGAAGAATCTCTTGTGGCGAGCTTGTCACAATTCTATGCCTACCAAAGCTAACTTGTTACGTTGGACTGTCATTAATAGCCCCACATGTAATTGGTGCAATTTAGCTCCAAAGGATCAACTTCATGTGCTTTGGTTGTGTTCAAAACTTGATGAGGTATGGTTGGATTCTGCATTATGGGGTTTTCGTGGGATTACACAGTTTTGGACTTTCAAGGAACTAGCAATATAGATTTTCTAGAAGAAGTTAGTATTGATCTTTTTCCCATGATAATGTGGTCTGTTTGAACTCAAAGGAACCAAATAAGGCTTCATCAACCTTGTTGCAACACCCACCACATGGCTTAGGTATCGAAGGAGCGTCTTGGGGAGTTTCATGCAGTTTAGCCAATACCAAAAACACAAGTTTCACAACCATTAGGCATGGCCATACCCATTGGGTAATAGATATCCAACCCTACCCGATCCAAATGTTTCGGATAATACCTGGTTCTTCATGGATAGAGCTTAACTAGGTAGGGCGTGGATATTATCCAAACCCTACCCGTAAAAGAAAAAAACCTCTATACCTCTCTCACCGACACTCACACTCTCTCTGCCTCTCTAGACCAGAGCTATTAACCTACTCTCTTCTCTTCCCAACCCATCTAAGCACGTCACTTGGTTAGTCATAGCAACACTGATCCACCACATCTGTGAATTGCTGATCTTAGCCGCCGTCGACGACTCGTCGTTCTTGTTGTTACGGAGTGCTGAATCGATTTCTTCTACTTCTATTTCCACACAACACTCGTCGTCTTTTCTCAATCTTTTCGGATCCGACCCGAACCTGTCTCGATCGGTAATCTCGTTCTCATCCGCCTCTACGACCATCGGGTCCTGGTTCGGGTCAGGATCTGGTGAAATACTGATCGCTAAAGCCAGCTCCAGTGACAGCTGTGATAACGGCGTCAAATCGTTGACGTTTGGTAGCCTAACCTCCCACTTCGTCACTCTATCCTCATCGCCGCCATTTTCGCCGCCCACGAATTTGTACTTGCTCATCTTCATCAACATCAAATCATATCCGAATACTCTCCATATTTGTGAATTCGTTATTTGGATCTAAAAGAAAGAGAAAGAGAGATATTTTCCGTGATATTCAGAGCTTTGTTTTTTCTTTTTTAAGATTGGTTAGTTTTTACTTAAAATGTTTTGGATTAAAAAAAAAAAATTAAATGGGTTTCGGGTAGGGTATGGATATCCATGGGTAATATATTTGGGTAAAATTCGGGTATGGATACTAATGGGTATTGATAATTGGATATCCATGGGCAAACTTTTTGGGTAGGGTATGGGTATACCCGATCCATACCCTACCCATGGCCATCCCTAACAACCATGTGTGCTGTGGAAACCTGAAAATTTGGCTAAGATAAATTTTGACGGAGCCATTTTTTCCGAAGCCAATAAGTCTTGAATTGGCGTGGTGGTTCGGAATAGCCAAGGCTTGGTGTTAGCTTCTTGCTCGTAGCAACTTCCACAAGCTTACTGTCCTTTGGAGATTGAAGCTATGGCCGTTGCTAAAGCTTTCCAATTTGCATGTAAGATAGGTATCTCTAATGCTGTTTTGGAAGGAGATTCATTGCTATTGATTTAAGCTCTGAGAGGTGGTACTAAAAATTTGTCCCCTTATGGTGCTATTGATTTAAGCTCTGAGAGGTGGTACTAAAAATTTGTCCCCTTATGGTCTACTCCTTGAAGATGTCTGAGTTTGTTCTACTTCATTTACTCAATTACGTTACTCATGTTAAGAGAGAAGATAATAAAGTTGCTTATAGTTTGGCTAGATTTGCAATTAATGTACTAGACTTTTTTGTGTGGATGAATGATGTTCCACCACAATTTACTTCTGTACTTCAGACTGATTTAGCCGATTTTTCTCAATTTAAGTAGAGTTGTCTTTTCCATAAAAAATATATATATATATATAAGGAATTCGTGCATAATGGAAACATACACATGGTCTGTAAGCTCAGCATCCTTGTAAAGATAATGGTAAATGGCAAACTAGCACCACAAATTCTTTTATTATTATTATTGTAGGGATGATAGGCCTAGTAGTATAAATTGGGTCGGGGGGCCCAGTCTGAGGATGCCTAGTAGTTCGAGGACGATTAAATGCTGTCATGGAAGTCAGCATTAGTAAGTGAAGGGATGAGGTTTGGTCATAAGAGTCCAAAAAGGTGGTCCGAGGAGGATTACCTCCTTGGCTGGGCAAAGCAAAGGTCTAAAGGTATGGTCTGCCATCTAGGGCAACATTCTAGGATGTTCTATTGATAAGGATACACGTCATGAAGGGATAGGACAAAGGGGAACTATGAAATATCTAAGAGAAAGCTACTACCGCCGCATTGAATGCTCTGTAGCTAACTCTCTGGCCACATTAATGAGGAAGTGATACTTGAACAGTAATTCTCAACCTTACAACTACTCCCAAAGACTTCAGGAAGGTACTGATGGGACAAGGATCAACACCAATAACCTGGTCTACATGTAGAGGGTGGAGATGAAAAAAGAAGAGAGTATAAAATAGAAAGAATACCTTGAGGGAAGGGGATCAGAGGATTAAGAAAAAAACATTGTAGCAACAAAAATGGTGTTTGTAATCAAATTCAATGGATATATACAAAAACTGATCTCCTTGGATTGTGTCAATGATGATTTTCTTTAATTTAAACTATTTTTATCTTCGCTTCATTGTCATTCGGGCCAACTATAATTGCTACATGATTCATTAGGGCCTAGTTTTTAAACTCATTCTCTATAAATTCATTGTATTGGATTCTTTGGGCCTAATTCCTTTAACCTTTTAGGCGAAGGAACCAAATCTTGCCCATACAATTATTTTTATGGAAGTGTTTTTTATTAAATTTAATACAAATAGAAGAAAAGTACGTAAGGTTGTATATATACAACCCTATTGTTCATGGGTTGTAAAAATAAAAACACATATTTTAATGGATTGAGAGAGGAAGAGAGGAAAAAAGGGAAGAGAGAGATGGGAGAGAAGAGAGAGAATTTATTTTTTTATATTATTTGTTGGTATAGTTTATATTATTTTAATGAGTTGTATGTAAAAATAGAAACTGAGATGCTGAGTGAGTTGTAAAATGAGATGGTAAAATACATAAAATAGGTTTTGAGGATGTATAATAGACACTTTTTTGCATCCCCGGATGCTAATGCTTTAAGTAGCATGGAATAACTTGTAAGCAACACAAAAAGCAATTTAGTTACATAGGTGACAATGTTTGCAGAAAACATAAACACAAGAGAAATGATTTTTGGAGGAGATTCTTTCATACTAATGCTAGCTCTAATGAAAAATAAATTAGATCTGTCCACACTTAAATTGCATTTGGACACTTGAGTTTGGATTTTAACTTAATGGATTTGGGATACTTGATTCCGTATCTACATATATTAAAATTCCTTATTTGGATCCATTTTTTACATAGAAGGATTTGAAATTCTAAAATTTTAAATCTATTGTTTGGATGCTCTAAAAACATATACCTTTGAGTTTGAAATCCCTACTCTTCCAAAATGACAAAAATACCCTTAATAGGGGTATTCAAGTCATTTTTTTTTGGTTTTGGGAGAATGATATTTTTGCTATTTTAGAGGTTGGAAGGTATTTTTAATCATTTGGAGCTTTTAAGGGTATTATAGCAATTTTCAGTTATTTTGGAAGCGTATGTTGGTCATTTGAAAGGTTTGGGAGTATTAATGCCATTTTAGAGGCTTGAGATACTTGAGTCATTTTGGAGCTTTTAGGGGAATATTGTTCATTTTTGTGATTGTTCGATATCTTAGTCATTTTAATGGTTTGGATGGTATTTTGATCATTTTGAGTTTTTGGGGCATTTAAGTCATTTTCTATGTTTTGGAGGCACTTTGATCATTTGAAAGGTTAGAATTTAGAGTATTGTAGTCATTTTGAAGTTTTTAAAAGTATTTTTATAGTTTTAGAATATTCTAGTCATTTTGCAGTGTGGTTAGGATTTCTATACTTCAGTGGGGTTAGACATAAAGTTTAAAATCCTTAGCAAATTTGGTCAAATTCAAATCCTGACTTTTAAAAATATCTATACCAAATTATTTGAATTTAATAACTCAAATCCAAATCCTCGTTACATAAATTCTGCCATTAAAAGCACCACTAGGAAAGACATTCTCTCTCTCGAAAAAAAAAAAAAAAAAAACACTTCAAGTCATTTCAAGAATGGCACATTGATTATTTATATTCTCCAAACGTGTTAATCCCCCTTTCCATAATGTCGGTCATTTCAAGTCCAAATTTCAATAGTCAATATCAAATTCAATGCCTTTGTCCTTGCAGCGAAGAGGAACTTTTCATGTGATTTGTAGTGGAACTTTGATTATGCACTGAAAATTATTACAAATTTACTGCTCGCTGGCACAAATTGAAATAATATTATGTTGTTTGGCTATAGTTAAAAATCATAATAGAAAAAAAAAAAAAGGAAAAGAAAAAAAAAAAAGAAAGAAAGAAAGAAAAAGGAGCCATAAGAAGAGCACATGGCCAAGAAAGATAGTGTCGGGGAAGAAATCAGAAAATGGTCCAAAAATGGGGATAGACACTTAAATTTTTATGTACAGCCGTGCTGGTTTGGTAAGATTTCAAGCTCCTTGTTTTTCTTATTTTTTTTTGTCTTTCAATCAATTTGTTGATGATATCAGGTTGAGATATTTCTAAGCTGACATGTCAAATCAATCCACATACCACATTAGTTGGATTGAGTCAAGTTAACTTGGTGAACTGTGTTTACATATTTTATACTTCGTAAAAAATTAAGCTTTCATTACAATTCATATCATTTGTCTAAATTATATTTCAAATTTTCATATTTATCGAAACAAAATTTTAAAATACCAAAATTAAATCAAATGAGAGAAAAAAAATTCAGTATAATAAAATAAACTTATATATATGGTAGGTCTGATTGAGTCTAATAGGTTGAAAAACTATTGATTTAAACCTTATTTGACCCAAGGTTCAAAATAAAAGTCTAACCTATAAAAATTTATATTTATAAAATAACCATCATGCAAAGAATACTCTGCGGTAATGCACACATTTACTTATTTAGAAGTTAAAACTTCTTTCAGTCATTATAAACATTATTTTCTTAGTTATTACAATTTACTACTCATTCGTTCAGGTAACGTTAAGATTCAAGATAGTGATCATAATTATCTTATAATGAGTAAAAGATGGTTGGCTTATAACGAGAGCACCATCTGATCTGGTTCAATTCCACCTTCATCGGTGGCCTAAGCAAATTAATACATGTCGAATAAATTGTTATGACATGAAATGACGAGTTGGTTGGACATGTGAGTTATTAAACCATTGCTTTGGAAGTATTTACTAATA
>NW_027069530.1:1919076-1921353 GCF_002906115.3 Quercus suber | reverse complement strand
CCAAAATACAAAAATAAATAAAAATGATGATTATAGTCAGAAAGGAAAAGTGGAAGAAATGGAAAGGGCACCGTGGTGGGAGTAGGTATAGGCGAGTCTATAGCAGTAGATATGATCCCCAGGTTTTAGATTCTCCCTCTCGATCTTGTTCGTCAACACTCCCATTGCTTTGATCTTGCTCTCTGCTCTGCTCCCTTGTCCAATGCGCGCAATCGCTTCTTTCTCCTGTAAGGCAGTAAGGGCTTCCTTTCCTTTACTTCCTCTTTCATCTCTCTCTTTGTTTTTTCTTTTTTTTTTCTTTTTTTTAAATACACTCTTTATTTTTAAATTTTGATTTTCATCCCCTAAATTTAAAGTGAAAATTAAAATTTAATGCTTCAAAATTTTTAAAAGTTATTAGTTTCGCTTTACTATTTGATTACACCTAAGTCAGTACTCAAATGGATGGTATCTATTAATCATAAGTGTTTATTGGGTTTTTTTTTTCCTCAATCCTTTCCAGTAATTCGAGATGACTGCATATACAGGAAATACATTTCCAGTTTGTCCCAAGATTTCAACAATCTCCCATGTTTAGCGCTAGGGAGAGTGTATAAATAGCTCTAATTGAATTGACCTATTTATAAACCACTCGAGTTTAGCTCCAGAAAAAATTTGTTTATGTCCATTTACTTAGAAAACAAATCAAACTCAAACGCAAGTTTAGGATCAATTTAAAGGAGTCAAACTCAAACATAATAATATAAAGCTCAATTTAACTATATATTGTGTGTGTGTGTGTATATATATATATATATATTTTTTTTTTTTTGAGAAACAAACACACATACAAGGGAGAGGGATAGGAGTTCTAACATAAACACATTACAATACTACTCAAAATCCAAAGTAATTTTTAAGGGAGGGTAAGACAAGTTATACTACACACAACACACTCTCTTAAGTAATGTGGGACAATTACCCATTCCTTTCTTTATATGTTTATGTGTATAAACATATAAAGAAAATATACTTATATACACTTGATAGTTGTGTACAGTTGTAAATAAGTTCCTAAGATATTTTCTTCTCAAAAAAGTTCATGAGATATTAAATTAGTATTAATAATTTATTGATAATATAAATAGTTTGTTTTGCTATAAAAATCATATAACTTTTAACAATACAAGGTTACTAAGTTTAATTTTTACAAGTTCATAAAAGAAACTCATTCTATTTAAAGTAACTCTAATAATATAATTTCAACTATAACTTATTTATTAATTATTAGCAAAGATTTGTGAAAGGATAAGAAAAAATAGTTGTGATATTTACTGTATACAAGAAAAGAATAAAGTCAATTTTTTTTTTTTTTTTTTTGGAGAAGAAATAAAGTGAACTAAGTTTGAACATGTAGTCTAGTTTGTTTTATAAGCTTGAGCTCGACTTGTGTTCAAATAAATTTAAATAAACAATCACGAACATTTAAGACTTAGCTTATGTACAGCCCTACTCGTCTAGCTAGAGATAGAATGCAAAACTCTCAAAATGAGTGCCATGTCATGGCATTGATTCAAGTGTGACTTATTTCTTGCCGCACATTTAGCAAAATAGAGGCACAAGTTGCTACATCCACAAAATCTTTCACAATAAATTTTATGTGGTAATTTGTTATTAATTCCTATCTAGGCTCATCACTGACATCATTTTTTACTTACCCCTTACAATTCACCAGGTAAGATTTTTTTATGAAATTATTATGAAAGTGTTGTATCTCTTGCATTTCTCAACCTAAGAAAATAACAGGAGAAAAGTAAAAATTTAAAGAAAATTAAATTTAAAATAATTTTTGTTACATTTTTTTATTATAAAAGATTATAAAAATTTTTATTGCGTTTTAATTTTAAGATAATTTTGTTATTAAAATAATATCGTGCACGACATGTGATAACATGTTCCATCAATTTAACTAACCAAAATCTAACATAATGATTGATGGCTAATTTGATCATTTCTCTAAGGGATTAAAAGCTTCAAATTGGAATAATATTTGGTTTGATTTGACCTAAAGTTCAAAGGGGTATTTGTGTATTTTATCTTTAAATTTTCTACAAATATATCAATTACTAAGTGGGGTTCGAGTATTTTCTTCTCAGACCCACCAGATAATTTTGTCTCCAAAATGAGAAGAAAACTTGGCAGGGGAAATCTGAAGGCTAAATGACAAAAATGCTCACATACAAATTGCAAATGGGCTTCAGAATGTTGCTTCTCTCTCTCTCTCTTTTTTTTTTTTTT